>NC_041822.1:0-300000 GCF_900964775.1 Scleropages formosus
AGCCACGAGGGGGCGCCATCACACCACGACAAAGCAATTACAACATGCTCTGAATGTTGATGTGATTGTGTACAGTACACTGCCAAAAAGCATGTTTACACGTGTAGGAATTAACCCAGTATTAAAGTGTAACCTTACCTGCAATTCCACAATAAAGCCACGAGGGGGCGCCATCACACCACGACAAAGCAATTACAACATGCTCTGAATGTTGATGTGATTGTGTACAGTACACTGCCAAAAAGCATGTTTACACGTGTAGGAATTAACCCAGTATTAAAAGTGTAACCTTACCTGCAATTCCACAATAAAGCCACGAGGGGGCGCCATCACACCACGACTGGTGGAACTGTTGCGCCACCTCTCCCCCACAACTAGACACCCTATAGGCAAACGCATGCATATATTACGCTTTTTTACACACCTCCCAGCAATGCAGCCGTCACCAGCATCGCACGGACTGGCACTGGAACACACATTGAAGGAGGCAGAGAAGGCGGCCCTAGACAAACAGGGATTACAATCTCTGCTGGTGAAGAAACTGACACGGACTACAAAAGCCTCCAGGTGCAGCAACAGAGACAGGGGGGTAAGACTGAGCTTCATCTATACTGGGCAACTTTCTGTATTGTCTCTTACTGTTCATGTGATTGTGTATGTTGTTGTCTGTACCACTCTGAATAGTTGGGCTCAACATTGTGTTAAATATTGATATTTATTAATACTGTGAAAAATGGTAAATTTGCAATTCCACAATAAAGCCACGAGGGGGCGCCATCACACCACGACAAAGCAATTACAACATGCTCTGAATTTGCGTTTTTTGCATTTCGAGGTCGTATTAGGCGAATCTCTGCGTTTTGTGCATTTTGAGGTAGTATTAGGCGAATCTCTGCGTTTTGTGCATTTCCAGGTAGTATTGTGCATTTCGAGGTAATATTAGGCGAATCTCTGCGTTTTGTGCATTTCGAGGTAGTATTAGGCGTTTTGTGCAATTCCAAGTAGTATTAGGCGAATCTCTGCGTTTTGTGCATTTCGAGGCCGTTTTGTGCATTTCCAGGTAGTATTGTGCATTTCGAGGTAATATTAGGCGTTTTGTGCATTTCCAGGTAGTATTGTGCATTTCGAGGTAGGATTAGGCGTTTTGTGCTGTTCGAGGTAGAATGAGGCGAATCTCTGCGTTTTGTGTATTTCGAGATACTATTGTGCATTTCGAGGTAGTATTAGGCGAATCTCTGCGTTTTGTGCATTTCGAGGTAGTATTAGGCGAATCTCTGCGTTTTGTGTATTTCGAGGTAGTATTAGGCGAATCTCTGCGTTTTGTGCATTTCGAGGTCGTATTAGCCGTTTTGTGCATTTCCAGGTAGTATTGTGCATTTCGAGGTAGTATTAGGCGAATCTCTGCGTTTTGTGCATTTCCAGGTAGTATTGTGCATTTCGAGGTAGTATTAGGCGTTTTGTGCATTTCCAGGAAGTATTAGGCGAATCTCTGCGTTCTGTTCATTTCGAGGTAGTATTAGGCGTGTTGTGCATTTCGAGGTAGTATTAGGCGAATCTCTGCGTTTTGTGCATTTCCAGGTAGTATTGTGCATTTCGAGGTAGTGTTAGGCGTTTTGTGCAATTCCAACTAGAATTATGCGAATCTCTGCGTTTTGTGCATTTCGAGGTAGTATTAGGCGTTTTGTACATTTCCAGGTCGTATTAGGCGAATCTCTGCGTTTTGTGCATTTCCAGGTAGTATTAGGCGTTTTGTGCATTTCCAGGTAGTATGTGCATTTCGAGGTAGTATTAGGCGAATCTCTGCGTTTTGTGCATTTCGAGGTAGTAGTAGGCGAATCTCTGCGTTTTGTGCATTTCGAGGTAGAATGAGGCGAATCTCTGCGTTTTGTGCATTTCGAGGTAGTATTAGGCGAATCTCTGCGTTTTGTGTATTTCGAGGTAGTATTAGGCGAATCTCTGCGTTTTGTGCATTTCGAGGTCGTATTAGCCGTTTTGTGCATTTCCAGGTAGTATTGTGCATTTCGAGGTAGTATTAGGCGAATCTCTGCGTTTTGTGCATTTCGAGGTCGTATTAGCTGTTTTGTGCATTTCCAGGTAGTATTGTGCATTTCGAGGTAGTATTAGGCGAATCTCTGCGTTTTGTGCATTTCCAGGTAGTATTGTGCATTTCGAGGTAGTATTAGGCGTTTTGTGCATTTCCAGGAAGTATTAGGCGAATCTCTGCGTTTTGTGCATTTCGAGGTAGGATTAGGCGTTTTGTGCATTTCCAGGTAGGATTAGGCGAATCTCTGCGTTCTGTTCATTTCGAGGTAGTATTAGGCGTGTTGTGAATTTCGAGGTAGTATTAGGCGAATCTCTGCGTTTTGTGCATTTCCAGGTAGTATTGTGCATTTCGAGGTAGTATTAGGCGTTTTGTGCAATTCCAACTAGAATTATGCGAATCTCTGCGATTTGTGCATTTCCAGGTAGTATTAGGCGTTTTGTGCATTTCCAGGTAGTATTGTGCATTTCGAGGTAGTATTAGGCGAATCTCTGCGTTTTGTGCATTTCGAGGTAGAATGAGGCGAATCTCTGCGTTTTGTGCATTTCGAGGTAGTATTTGGCGTTTTGTGCATTTCGAGGTAGTATTAGGCGAATCTCTGCGTTTTGTGCATTTCCAGGTAGTATTGTGCATTTCGAGGTAGTATTAGGCGAATCTCTGCGTTTTGTGCATTTCCAGGTAGTATTGTGCATTTCGAGGTAGTATTAGGCGTTTTGTGCAATTCCAAGTAGAATTATGCGAATCTCTGCGTTTTGTGCATTTCGAGGTAGTATTAGGCGAATCTCTGCGTTTTGTGCATTTCGAGGTAGTATTAGGCGAATCTCTGCGTTTTGTGCATTTCGAGATAGTATTGTGCATTTCGAGGTAGTATTAGGCGAATCTCTGCGTTTTGTGCATTTCGAGGTAGTATTGTGAATTTCCAGTTAGGATTAGGCGATTTGTGCATTTCGAGGTAATGTTAGGCGAATCTCTGCGTTTTGTGGATTACAAGGTAGTATTAGCCGTTTTGTGCATTTCCAGGTAGTATTGTGCATTTCGAGGTAGTATTAGGCGAATCTCTGCGTTTTGTGCATTTCGAGGTAGTATTAGGCGTTTTGTGCATTTCCAGGTAGTATTGTGCATTTCGAGGTAGTATTAGGCGTTTTGTGCATTTCGAGGTAGTATTAGGCGTTTTGTGCATTTCGAGGTAGTATTAGGCGTTTTGTGTATTTCGAGGTAGTATTAGGCGTTTTGTGCATTTCGAGGTAGTATTAGGCGTTTTGTGCATTTCCAGGTAGTATGAGGCGAATCTCTGCGTTTTGTGCATTTTGAGGTAGTATTAGGCGAATCTCTGCGTTTTGTGCATTTTGAGGTAGTATTGTGCATTTCGAGGTAGTATTAGGCGAATCTCTGCGTTTTGTGCATTTCGAGGTAGTATTAGGCGTTTTGTGCATTTCCAGGTAGGAGTAGGCGTTTTGTGCATTTCCAGGTAGTATGAGGCGAATCTCTGCGTTTTGTGCATTTTGAGGTAGTATTAGGCGAATCTCTGCGTTTTGTGCATTTCGAGGTAGTATTGTGCATTTCGAGGTCGTATTAGGCGAATCTCTGCGTTTTTTGCATTTCGAGGTCGTATTAGGCGTTTTGTGCATTTCCAGGTAGTATTGTGCATTTCGAGGTAATATTAGGCGAATCTCTGCGTTTTGTGCATTTCGAGGTCGTATTAGGCGTTTTGTGCATTTCGAGGTCGTATTAGGCGTTTTGTGCATTTCCAGGTAGTATTGTGCATTTCGAGGTAATATTAGGCGAATCTCTGCGTTTTGTGCATTTCGAGGTAGAATGAGGCGAATCTCTGCGTTTTGTGCATTTCCAGGTAGTATTGTGCATTTCGAGGTAGTATTAGGCGTTTTGTGCAATTCCAAGTAGAATTATGCGAATCTCTGCGTTTTGTGCATTTCGAGGTAGTATTAGGCGAATCTCTGCGTTTTGTGCATTTCGAGGTCGTATTAGGCGAATCTCTGCGTTTTGTGCATTTCGAGGTAGTATTAGGCGTTTTGTGCATTTCCAGGTAGGAGTAGGCGTTTTGTGTATTTCGAGGTAGGATTAGCCGTTTTGTGCTGTTCGAGGTAGAATGAGGCGAATCTCTGCGTTTTGTGTATTTCGAGATAGTATTGTGCATTTCGAGGTAGTATTAGGCGAATCTCTGCGTTTTGTGCATTTCGAGGTCGTATTAGCCGTTTTGTGCATTTCCAGGTAGTATTGTGTATTTCGAGGTAGTATTAGGCGAATCTCTGCGTTTTGTGCATTTCGAGGTAGTATTAGGCGAATCTCTGCGTTTTGTGTATTTCGAGGTAGTATTAGGCGAATCTCTGCGTTTTGTGCATTTCGAGGTCGTATTAGCCGTTTTGTGCATTTCCAGGTAGTATTGTGCATTTCGAGGTAGTATTAGGCGAATCTCTGCGTTTTGTGCATTTCGAGGTCGTATTAGCCGTTTTGTGCATTTCCAGGTAGTATTGTGCATTTCGAGGTAGTATTAGGCGAATCTCTGCGTTTTGTGCATTTCCAGGTAGTATTGTGCATTTCGAGGTAGTATTAGGCGTTTTGTGCATTTCCAGGAAGTATTAGGCGAATCTCTGCGTTTTGTGCATTTCGAGGTAGGATTAGGCGTTTTGTGCATTTCCAGGTAGGATTAGGCGAATCTCTGCGTTCTGTTCATTTCGAGGTAGTATTAGGCGTGTTGTGCATTTCGAGGTAGTATTAGGCGAATCTCTGCGTTTTGTGCATTTCCAGGTAGTATTGTGCATTTCGAGGTAGTATTAGGCGTTTTGTGCAATTCCAACTAGAATTATGCGAATCTCTGCGATTTGTGCATTTCCAGGTAGTATTAGGCGTTTTGTGCATTTCCAGGTAGTATTGTGCATTTCGAGGTAGTATTAGGCGAATCTCTGCGTTTTGTGCATTTCGAGGTAGAATGAGGCGAATCTCTGCGTTTTGTGCATTTCGAGGTAGTATTTGGCGTTTTGTGCATTTCGAGGTAGTATTAGGCGAATCTCTGCGTTTTGTGCATTTCCAGGTAGTATTGTGCATTTCGAGGTAGTATTAGGCGAATCTCTGCGTTTTGTGCATTTCCAGGTAGTATTGTGCATTTCGAGGTAGTATTAGGCGAATCTCTGCGTTTTGTGCATTTCCAGGTAGTATTGTGCATTTCGAGGTAGTATTAGGCGTTTTGTGCAATTCCAAGTAGAATTATGCGAATCTCTGCGTTTTGTGCATTTCGAGGTAGTATTAGGCGAATCTCTGCGTTTTGTGCATTTCGAGGTAGTATTAGGCGAATCTCTGCGTTTTGTGCATTTCGAGGTAGTATTGTGAATTTCCAGTTAGGATTAGGCGATTTGTGCATTTCGAGGTAATGTTAGGCGAATCTCTGCGTTTTGTGGATTACAAGGTAGTATTAGCCGTTTTGTGCATTTCCAGGTAGTATTGTGCATTTCGAGGTAGTATTAGGCGAATCTCTGCGTTTTGTGCATTTCGAGGTAGTATTAGGCGTTTTGTGCATTTCCAGGTAGTATTGTGCATTTCGAGGTAGTATTAGGCGTTTTGTGCATTTCGAGGTAGTATTAGGCGTTTTGTGCATTTCCAGGTAGTATGAGGCGAATCTCTGCGTTTTGTGCATTTCGAGATAGTATTGTGCATTTCGAGGTAGTATTAGGCGAATCTCTGCGTTTTGTGCATTTCGAGGTAGTATTGTGAATTTCCAGTTAGGATTAGGCGATTTGTGCATTTCGAGGTAATGTTAGGCGAATCTCTGCGTTTTGTGGATTACAAGGTAGTATTAGCCGTTTTGTGCATTTCCAGGTAGTATTGTGCATTTCCAGGTCGTATTAGGCGAATCTCTGCGTTTTGTGCATTTCCAGGTAGTATTAGGCGTTTTGTGCATTTCGAGGTAGTATTAGGCGTTTTGTGCATTTCCAGGTAGTATGAGGCGAATCTCTGCGTTTTGTGCATTTTGAGGTAGTATTGTGCATTTCGAGGTAGTATTAGGCGAATCTCTGCGTTTTGTTCATTTCGAGGTAGTATTAGGCGTTTTGTGCATTTCCAGGTAGTATTATGCGAATCTCTGCGTTTGTGCATTTTGAGGTAGTATTAGGCGAATCTCTGCGTTTTGTGCATTTCGAGGTAGTATTGTGCATTTCGAGGTCGTATTAGGCGAATCTCTGCGTTTTTTGCATTTCGAGGTCGTATTAGGCGAATCTCTGCGTTTTGTGCATTTTGAGGTAGTATTAGGCGAATCTCTGCGTTTTGTGCATTTCCAGGTAGTATTGTGCATTTCGAGGTAATATTAGGCGAATCTCTGCGTTTTGTGCATTTCGAGGTCGTATTAGGCGTTTTGTGCATTTCGAGGTCGTATTAGGCGTTTTGTGCATTTCCAGGTAGTATTGTGCATTTCGAGGTAATATTAGGCGAATCTCTGCGTTTTGTGCATTTCGAGGTCGTATTAGGCGTTTTGTGCATTTCGAGGTAATATTAGGCGAATCTCTGCGTTGTGTGCATGTCGAGGTAGTATTAGGCGTTTTGTGCATTTCGAGATAGTATTGTGCATTTCGAGGTAGTATTAGGCGTTTTCTGCATTTCGATGTAATGTTAGGCGAATATCTGCGTTTTGTGCATTTCGAGGTCGTATTGTGCATTTCGAGATCGTATTAGGCGTTTTGTGCATTTCCAGGTAGAATGAGGCGAATCTCTGCGTTTTGTGCATTTCCAGGTAGTATTGCATAAATGCACAAATCGCCTAATCCTAACTGGAAATTCACAATACTACCTCAAAATGCACAAAACGCAGAGATTCGCCTAATACTATCTCGAAATGCAGAAAACGCCTAATCCTACCTCGAAATGCACAAAACGCCTAATCCTACCTCGACATGCACACAACGCAGAGATTCGCCTAATATTACCTCGAAATGCACAAAACGCCTACTACTGCCTCCAAATGCACAATACTACCTCAAAATGCACAAAACGCAGAGATTCGCCTAATCCTACCTCGAAATGCACACAACGCAGAGATTCGCCTAATCCTACCTCGAAATGCACACAACGCAGAGATTCGCCTAATATTACCTCGAAATGCACAAAACGCCTAATACTACCTCGAAATGCACAATACTACCTGGAAATGCACAAAACGCCTAATACTACCTCGAAATGCACAATACTACCTGGAAATGCAGAAAACGCAGAGATTCGCCTAATACTACTTGGAATTGCACAAAACGCCTCATACTACCTCGAAATGCACAATACTACCTGGAAATGCACAAAACGCAGAGATTCGCCTAATATTACCTCGAAATGCACAATACTACCTGGAAATGCACAAAACGCCTAATACGACCTCGAAATGCACAAAACGCCTAATACGACCTCGAAATGCACAAAACGCAGAGATTCGCCTAATATTACCTCGAAATGCACAATACTACCTGGAAATGCACAAAACGCAGAGATTCGCCTAATACTACCTCAAAATGCACAAAACGCAGAGATTCGCCTAATACGACCTCGAAATGCAAAAAACGCAGAGATTCGCCTAATACGACCTCGAAATGCACAATACTACCTCGAAATGCACAAAACGCAGAGATTCGCCTAATACTACCTCAAAATGCACAAAACGCAGAGATTCGCCTCATACTACCTGGAAATGCACAAAACGCCTAATACTACCTCGAAATGCACAAAACGCAGAGATTCGCCTAATACTACCTCGAAATGCACAATACTACCTCAAAATGCACAAAACGCAGAGATTCGCCTCATACTACCTGGAAATGCACAAAACGCCTAATACTACCTCGAAATGCACAAAACGCCTAATACTACCTGGAAATGCACAAAACGCAGAGATTCGCCTAATACGACCTGGAAATGCACAATACTACCTGGAAATGCACAAAACGGCTAATACTACCTTGTAATCCACAAAACGCAGAGATTCGCCTAACATTACCTCGAAATGCACAAATCGCCTAATCCTAACTGGAAATTCACAATACTATCTCGAAATGCACAAAACGCAGAGATTCGCCTAATACTACCTCGAAATGCACAAAACGCAGAGATTCGCATAATTCTACTTGGAATTGCACAAAACGCCTAATACTACCTCGAAATGCACAATACTACCTGGAAATGCACAAAACGCAGAGATTCGCCTAATACTACCTCGAAATGCACAATACTACCTGGAAATGCACAAAACGCCTAATATTACCTCGAAATGCACAATACTACCTGGAAATGCACAAAACGGCTAATATTACCTCGAAATGCACAAAACGCAGAGATTCGCCTAATACTACCTCGAAATGCACAATACTATCTCGAAATACACAAAACGCAGAGATTCGCCTCATTCTACCTCGAACAGCACAAAACGCCTACTCCTACCTGGAAATGCACAAAACGCAGAGATTCGCCTAATACGACCTGGAAATGCACAATACTACCTGGAAATGCACAAAACGCAGAGATTCGCCTAATACTACCTCGAAATGCACAATACTATCTCGAAATACACAAAACGCAGAGATTCGCCTAATACGACCTCGATATGCACAATACTACCTGGAAATGCACAAAACGCCTAATATTACCTCCAAATGCACAATACTACCTGGAAATACCCAAAACGGCTAATACGACCTCGAAATGCACAATACTACCTCGAAATGCACGAAACGCCTAATATTACCTGGAAATGCACACAACGCAATTCCACAATAACGCCACGAGGGGGCGCCATCACACCACGACTGGTGGAACTCTTGCGCCACCTCTCCCCCACAACTAGACACCCTATAGGCAAACGCATGCATATATTACGCTTTTTTACACACCTCCCAGCAATGCAGCCGTCACCAGCATCGCACCGACTGGCACTGGAACACACGTTGAAGGAGGCAGAGAAGGCGGCCCTAGACAAACAGGGATTACAATCTCTGCTGGTGAAGAAACTGACACGGACTACAAAAGCCTCCAGGTGCAGCAACAGAGACAGGGGGGTAAGACTGAGCTTCATCTATACTGGGCAACTTTCTGTATTGTCTCTTACTGTTCATGTGATTGTGTATGTTGTTGTCTGTACCACTCTGAATAGTTGGGCTCAACATTGTGTTAAATATTGATATTTATTAATACTGTGAAAAATGGTAAATTTGCAATTCCACAATAAAGCCACGAGGGGGCGCCATCACACCACGACAAAGCAATTACAACATGCTCTGAATGTTGATGTGATTGTGTACAGTACACTGCCAAAAAGCATGTTTACACGTGTAGGAATTAACCCACTATTAACAGTGTAAGCCTACCTGCAATTCCACAATAAAGCCACGAGGGGGCGCCATCACACCACGACAAAGCAATTACAACATGCTCTGAATGTTGATGTGATTGTGTACAGTACACTGCCAAAAAGCATGTTTACACGTGTAGGAATTAACCCACTATTAACAGTGTAAGCCTACCTGCAATTCCACAATAAAGCCACCAGGGGGCGCCATCACACCACGACAAAGCAATTACAACATGCTCTGAATGTTGATGTGATTGTGTACAGTACACTGCCAAAAAGCATGTTTACACGTGTAGGAATTAACCCAGTATTAAAAGTGTAACCTTACCTGCAATTCCACAATAAAGCCACGAGGGGGCGCCATCACACCACGACAAAGCAATTACAACATGCTCTGAATGTTGATGTGATTGTGTACAGTACACTGCCAAAAAGCATGTTTACACGTGTAGGAATTAACCCAGTATTAAAAGTGTAACCCTACCGGCAATTCCACAATAACGCCACGAGGGGGCGCCATCACACCACGACTGGTGGAACTGTTGCGCCACCTCTCCCCCACAACTAGACACCCTATAGGCAAACGCATGCATATATTACGCTTTTTTACACACCTCCCAGCAATGCAGCCGTCACCAGCATCGCACGGACTGGCACTGGAACACACGTTGAAGGAGGCAGAGAAGGCAGCCCTAGACAAACAGGGATTACAATCTCTGCTGGTGAAGAAACTGACACGGACTACAAAAGCCTCCAGGTGCAGCAACAGAGACAGGGGGGTAAGACTGAGCTTCATCTATACTGGGCAACTTTCTGTATTGTCTCTTACTGTTCATGTGATTGTGTATGTTGTTGTCTGTACCACTCTGAATAGTTGGGCTCAACATTGTGTTAAATATTGATATTTATTAATACTGTGAAAAATGGTAAATTTGCAATTCCACAATAAAGCCACGAGGGGGCGCCATCACACCACGACAAAGCAATTACAACATGCTCTGAATGTTGATGTGATTGTGTACAGTACACTGCCAAAAAGCATGTTTACACGTGTAGGAATTAACCCACTATTAACAGTGTAAGCCTACCTGCAATTCCACAATAAAGCCACGAGGGGGCGCCATCACACCACGACTGGTGGAACTGTTGCGCCACCTCTCCCCCACAACTAGACACCCTATAGGCAAACGCATGCATATATTACGCTTTTTTACACACCTCCCAGCAATGCAGCCGTCACCAGCATCGCACGGACTGGCACTGGAACACACGTTGAAGGAGGCAGAGAAGGCGGCCCTAGACAAACAGGGATTACAATCTCTGCTGGTGAAGAAACTGACACGGACTACAAAAGCCTCCAGGTGCAGCAACAGAGACAGGGGGGTAAGACTGAGCTTCATCTATACTGGGCAACTTTCTGTATTGTCTCTTACTGTTCATGTGATTGTGTATGTTGTTGTCTGTACCACTCTGAATAGTTGGGCTCAACATTGTGTTAAATATTGATATTATTAATACTGTGAAAAATGGTAAATTTGCAATTCCACAATAAAGCCACGAGGGGGCGCCATCACACCACGACAAAGCAATTACAACATGCTCTGAATGTTGATGTGATTGTGTACAGTACACTGCCAAAAAGCATGTTTACACGTGTAGGAATTAACCCACTATTAACAGTGTAAGCCTACCTGCAATTCCACAATAAAGCCACCAGGGGGCGCCATCACACCACGACAAAGCAATTACAACATGCTCTGAATGTTGATGTGATTGTGTACAGTACACTGCCAAAAAGCATGTTTACACGTGTAGGAATTAACCCACTATTAAAAGTGTAACCTTACCTGCAATTCCACAATAAAGCCACGAGGGGGCGCCATCACACCACGACAAAGCAATTACAACATGCTCTGAATGTTGATGTGATTGTGTACAGTACACTGCCAAAAAGCATGTTTACACGTGTAGGAATTAACCCAGTATTAAAAGTGTAACCCTACCGGCAATTCCACAATAACGCCACGAGGGGGCGCCATCACACCACGACTGGTGGAACTCTTGCGCCACCTCTCCCCCACAACTAGACACCCTATAGGCAAACGCATGCATATATTACGCTTTTTTACACACCTCCCAGCAATGCAGCCGTCACCAGCATCGCACCGACTGGCACTGGAACACACGTTGAAGGAGGCAGAGAAGGCAGCCCTAGACAAACAGGGATTACAATCTCTGCTGGTGAAGAAACTGACACGGACTACAAAAGCCTCCAGGTGCAGCAACAGAGACAGGGGGGTAAGACTGAGCTTCATCTATACTGGGCAACTTTCTGTATTGTCTCTTACTGTTCATGTGATTGTGTATGTTGTTGTCTGTACCACTCTGAATAGTTGGGCTCAACATTGTGTTAAATATTGATATTTATTAATACTGTGAAAAATGGTAAATTTGCAATTCCACAATAAAGCCACGAGGGGGCGCCATCACACCACGACAAAGCAATTACAACATGCTCTGAATGTTGATGTGATTGTGTACAGTACACTGCCAAAAAGCATGTTTACACGTGTAGGAATTAACCCACTATTAACAGTGTAAGCCTACCTGCAATTCCACAATAAAGCCACGAGGGGGCGCCATCACACCACGACAAAGCAATTACAACATGCTCTGAATGTTGATGTGATTGTGTACAGTACACTGCCAAAAAGCATGTTTACACGTGTAGGAATTAACCCACTATTAACAGTGTAAGCCTACCTGCAATTCCACAATAAAGCCACGAGGGGGCGCCATCACACCACGACAAAGCAATTACAACATGCTCTGAATGTTGATGTGATTGTGTACAGTACACTGCCAAAAAGCATGTTTACACGTGTAGGAATTAACCCAGTATTAAAAGTGTAACCTTACCTGCAATTCCACAATAAAGCCACGAGGGGGCGCCATCACACCACGACTGGTGGAACTCTTGCGCCACCTCTCCCCCACAACTAGACACCCTATAGGCAAACGCATGCATATATTACGCTTTTTTACACACCTCCCAGCAATGCAGCCGTCACCAGCATCGCACCGACTGGCACTGGAACACACGTTGAAGGAGGCAGAGAAGGCGGCCCTAGACAAACAGGGATTACAATCTCTGCTGGTGAAGAAACTGACACGGACTACAAAAGCCTCCAGGTGCAGCAACAGAGACAGGGGGGTAAGACTGAGCTTCATCTATACTGGGCAACTTTCTGTATTGTCTCTTACTGTTCATGTGATTGTGTATGTTGTTGTCTGTACCACTCTGAATAGTTGGGCTCAACATTGTGTTAAATATTGATATTTATTAATACTGTGAAAAATGGTAAATTTGCAATTCCACAATAAAGCCACGAGGGGGCGCCATCACACCACGACAAAGCAATTACAACATGCTCTGAATGTTGATGTGATTGTGTACAGTACACTGCCAAAAAGCATGTTTACACGTGTAGGAATTAACCCACTATTAACAGTGTAAGCCTACCTGCAATTCCACAATAAAGCCACCAGGGGGCGCCATCACACCACGACAAAGCAATTACAACATGCTCTGAATGTTGATGTGATTGTGTACAGTACACTGCCAAAAAGCATGTTTACACGTGTAGGAATTAACCCAGTATTAAAAGTGTAACCTTACCTGCAATTCCACAATAAAGCCACGAGGGGGCGCCATCACACCACGACAAAGCAATTACAACATGCTCTGAATGTTGATGTGATTGTGTACAGTACACTGCCAAAAAGCATGTTTACACGTGTAGGAATTAACCCAGTATTAAAAGTGTAACCCTACCGGCAATTCCACAATAACGCCACGAGGGGGCGCCATCACACCACGACTGGTGGAACTCTTGCGCCACCTCTCCCCCACAACTAGACACCCTATAGGCAAACGCATGCATATATTACGCTTTTTTACACACCTCCCAGCAATGCAGCCGTCACCAGCATCGCACCGACTGGCACTGGAACACACGTTGAAGGAGGCAGAGAAGGCGGCCCTAGACAAACAGGGATTACAATCTCTGCTGGTGAAGAAACTGACACGGACTACAAAAGCCTCCAGGTGCAGCAACAGAGACAGGGGGGTAAGACTGAGCTTCATCTATACTGGGCAACTTTCTGTATTGTCTCTTACTGTTCATGTGATTGTGTATGTTGTTGTCTGTACCACTCTGAATAGTTGGGCTCAACATTGTGTTAAATATTGATATTTATTAATACTGTGAAAAATGGTAAATTTGCAATTCCACAATAAAGCCACGAGGGGGCGCCATCACACCACGACAAAGCAATTACAACATGCTCTGAATGTTGATGTGATTGTGTACAGTACACTGCCAAAAAGCATGTTTACACGTGTAGGAATTAACCCACTATTAACAGTGTAAGCCTACCTGCAATTCCACAATAAAGCCACGAGGGGGCGCCATCACACCACGACTGGTGGAACTCTTGCGCCACCTCTCCCCCACAACTAGACACCCTATAGGCAAACGCATGCATATATTACGCTTTTTTACACACCTCCCAGCAATGCAGCCGTCACCAGCATCGCACCGACTGGCACTGGAACACACGTTGAAGGAGGCAGAGAAGGCGGCCCTAGACAAACAGGGATTACAATCTCTGCTGGTGAAGAAACTGACACGGACTACAAAAGCCTCCAAGTGCAGCAACAGAGACAGGGGGGTAAGACTGAGCTTCATCTATACTGGGCAACTTTCTGTATTGTCTCTTACTGTTCATGTGATTGTGTATGTTGTTGTCTGTACCACTCTGAATAGTTGGGCTCAACATTGTGTTAAATATTGATATTTATTAATACTGTGAAAAATGGTAAATTTGCAATTCCACAATAAAGCCACGAGGGGGCGCCATCACACCACGACAAAGCAATTACAACATGCTCTGAATGTTGATGTGATTGTGTACAGTACACTGCCAAAAAGCATGTTTACACGTGTAGGAATTAACCCACTATTAACAGTGTAAGCCTACCTGCAATTCCACAATAAAGCCACGAGGGGGCGCCATCACACCACGACAAAGCAATTACAACATGCTCTGAATGTTGATGTGATTGTGTACAGTACACTGCCAAAAAGCATGTTTACACGTGTAGGAATTAACCCAGTATTAAAAGTGTAACCTTACCTGCAATTCCACAATAAAGCCACGAGGGGGCGCCATCACACCACGACTGGTGGAACTCTTGCGCCACCTCTCCCCCACAACTAGACACCCTATAGGCAAACGCATGCATATATTACGCTTTTTTACACACCTCCCAGCAATGCAGCCGTCACCAGCATCGCACGGACTGGCACTGGAACACACATTGAAGGAGGCAGAGAAGGCGGCCCTAGACAAACAGGGATTACAATCTCTGCTGGTGAAGAAACTGACACGGACTACAAAAGCCTCCAGGTGCAGCAACAGAGACAGGGGGGTAAGACTGAGCTTCATCTATACTGGGCAACTTTCTGTATTGTCTCTTACTGTTCATGTGATTGTGTATGTTGTTGTCTGTACCACTCTGAATAGTTGGGCTCAACATTGTGTTAAATATTGATATTTATTAATACTGTGAAAAATGGTAAATTTGCAATTCCACAATAAAGCCACGAGGGGGCGCCATCACACCACGACAAAGCAATTACAACATGCTCTGAATGTTGATGTGATTGTGTACAGTACACTGCCAAAAAGCATGTTTACACGTGTAGGAATTAACCCACTATTAACAGTGTAAGCCTACCTGCAATTCCACAATAAAGCCACCAGGGGGCGCCATCACACCACGACAAAGCAATTACAACATGCTCTGAATGTTGATGTGATTGTGTACAGTACACTGCCAAAAAGCATGTTTACACGTGTAGGAATTAACCCAGTATTAAAAGTGTAACCGTACCTGCAATTCCACAATAAAGCCACGAGGGGGCGCCATCACACCACGACAAAGCAATTACAACATGCTCTGAATGTTGATGTGATTGTGTACAGTACACTGCCAAAAAGCATGTTTACACGTGTAGGAATTAACCCAGTATTAAAAGTGTAACCCTACCGGCAATTCCACAATAACGCCACGAGGGGGCGCCATCACACCACGACTGGTGGAACTCTTGCGCCACCTCTCCCCCACAACTAGACACCCTATAGGCAAACGCATGCATATATTACGCTTTTTTACACACCTCCCAGCAATGCAGCCGTCACCAGCATCGCACCGACTGGCACTGGAACACACGTTGAAGGAGGCAGAGAAGGCGGCCCTAGACAAACAGGGATTACAATCTCTGCTGGTGAAGAAACTGACACGGACTACAAAAGCCTCCAGGTGCAGCAACAGAGACAGGGGGGTAAGACTGAGCTTCATCTATACTGGGCAACTTTCTGTATTGTCTCTTACTGTTCATGTGATTGTGTATGTTGTTGTCTGTACCACTCTGAATAGTTGGGCTCAACATTGTGTTAAATATTGATATTTATTAATACTGTGAAAAATGGTAAATTTGCAATTCCACAATAAAGCCACGAGGGGGCGCCATCACACCACGACAAAGCAATTACAACATGCTCTGAATGTTGATGTGATTGTGTACAGTACACTGCCAAAAAGCATGTTTACACGTGTAGGAATTAACCCACTATTAACAGTGTAAGCCTACCTGCAATTCCACAATAAAGCCACGAGGGGGCGCCATCACACCACGACAAAGCAATTACAACATGCTCTGAATGTTGATGTGATTGTGTACAGTACACTGCCAAAAAGCATGTTTACACGTGTAGGAATTAACCCACTATTAACAGTGTAAGCCTACCTGCAATTCCACAATAAAGCCACGAGGGGGCGCCATCACACCACGACAAAGCAATTACAACATGCTCTGAATGTTGATGTGATTGTGTACAGTACACTGCCAAAAAGCATGTTTACACGTGTAGGAATTAACCCAGTATTAAAAGTGTAACCTTACCTGCAATTCCACAATAAAGCCACGAGGGGGCGCCATCACACCACGACTGGTGGAACTGTTGCGCCACCTCTCCCCCACAACTAGACACCCTATAGGCAAACGCATGCATATATTACGCTTTTTTACACACCTCCCAGCAATGCAGCCGTCACCAGCATCGCACCGACTGGCACTGGAACACACGTTGAAGGAGGCAGAGAAGGCAGCCCTAGACAAACAGGGATTACAATCTCTGCTGGTGAAGAAACTGACACGGACTACAAAAGCCTCCAGGTGCAGCAACAGAGACAGGGGGGTAAGACTGAGCTTCATCTATACTGGGCAACTTTCTGTATTGTCTCTTACTGTTCATGTGATTGTGTATGTTGTTGTCTGTACCACTCTGAATAGTTGGGCTCAACATTGTGTTAAATATTGATATTTATTAATACTGTGAAAAATGGTAAATTTGCAATTCCACAATAAAGCCACGAGGGGGCGCCATCACACCACGACAAAGCAATTACAACATGCTCTGAATGTTGATGTGATTGTGTACAGTACACTGCCAAAAAGCATGTTTACACGTGTAGGAATTAACCCACTATTAACAGTGTAAGCCTACCTGCAATTCCACAATAAAGCCACCAGGGGGCGCCATCACACCACGACAAAGCAATTACAACATGCTCTGAATGTTGATGTGATTGTGTACAGTACACTGCCAAAAAGCATGTTTACACGTGTAGGAATTAACCCAGTATTAAAAGTGTAACCTTACCTGCAATTCCACAATAAAGCCACGAGGGGGCGCCATCACACCACGACAAAGCAATTACAACATGCTCTGAATGTTGATGTGATTGTGTACAGTACACTGCCAAAAAGCATGTTTACACGTGTAGGAATTAACCCAGTATTAAAAGTGTAACCCTACCGGCAATTCCACAATAACGCCACGAGGGGGCGCCATCACACCACGACTGGTGGAACTCTTGCGCCACCTCTCCCCCACAACTAGACACCCTATAGGCAAACGCATGCATATATTACGCTTTTTTACACACCTCCCAGCAATGCAGCCGTCACCAGCATCGCACGGACTGGCACTGGAACACACGTTGAAGGAGGCAGAGAAGGCAGCCCTAGACAAACAGGGATTACAATCTCTGCTGGTGAAGAAACTGACACGGACTACAAAAGCCTCCAGGTGCAGCAACAGAGACAGGGGGGTAAGACTGAGCTTCATCTATACTGGGCAACTTTCTGTATTGTCTCTTACTGTTCATGTGATTGTGTATGTTGTTGTCTGTACCACTCTGAATAGTTGGGCTCAACATTGTGTTAAATATTGATATTTATTAATACTGTGAAAAATGGTAAATTTGCAATTCCACAATAAAGCCACGAGGGGGCGCCATCACACCACGACAAAGCAATTACAACATGCTCTGAATGTTGATGTGATTGTGTACAGTACACTGCCAAAAAGCATGTTTACACGTGTAGGAATTAACCCAGTATTAACAGTGTAAGCCTACCTGCAATTCCACAATAAAGCCACGAGGGGGCGCCATCACACCACGACAAAGCAATTACAACATGCTCTGAATGTTGATGTGATTGTGTACAGTACACTGCCAAAACGCATGTTTACACGTGTAGGAATTAACCCACTATTAACAGTGTAAGCCTACCTGCAATTCCACAATAAAGCCACGAGGGGGCGCCATCACACCACGACAAAGCAATTACAACATGCTCTGAATGTTGATGTGATTGTGTACAGTACACTGCCAAAAAGCATGTTTACACGTGTAGGAATTAACCCAGTATTAAAAGTGTAACCTTACCTGCAATTCCACAATAAAGCCACGAGGGGGCGCCATCACACCACGACAAAGCAATTACAACATGCTCTGAATGTTGATGTGATTGTGTACAGTACACTGCCAAAAAGCATGTTTACACGTGTAGGAATTAACCCAGTATTAAAAGTGTAACCTTACCTGCAATTCCACAATAAAGCCACGAGGGGGCGCCATCACACCACGACTGGTGGAACTCTTGCGCCACCTCTCCCCCACAACTAGACACCCTATAGGCAAACGCATGCATATATTACGCTTTTTTACACACCTCCCAGCAATGCAGCCGTCACCAGCATCGCACGGACTGGCACTGGAACACACATTGAAGGAGGCAGAGAAGGCAGCCCTAGACAAACAGGGATTACAATCTCTGCTGGTGAAGAAACTGACACGGACTACAAAAGCCTCCAGGTGCAGCAACAGAGACAGGGGGGTAAGACTGAGCTTCATCTATACTGGGCAACTTTCTGTATTGTCTCTTACTGTTCATGTGATTGTGTATGTTGTTGTCTGTACCACTCTGAATAGTTGGGCTCAACATTGTGTTAAATATTGATATTTATTAATACTGTGAAAAATGGTAAATTTGCAATTCCACAATAAAGCCACGAGGGGGCGCCATCACACCACGACAAAGCAATTACAACATGCTCTGAATGTTGATGTGATTGTGTACAGTACACTGCCAAAAAGCATGTTTACACGTGTAGGAATTAACCCACTATTAACAGTGTAAGCCTACCTGCAATTCCACAATAAAGCCACGAGGGGGCGCCATCACACCACGACAAAGCAATTACAACATGCTCTGAATGTTGATGTGATTGTGTACAGTACACTGCCAAAAAGCATGTTTACACGTGTAGGAATTAACCCAGTATTAAAAGTGTAACCTTACCTGCAATTCCACAATAAAGCCACGAGGGGGCGCCATCACACCACGACTGGTGGAACTCTTGCGCCACCTCTCCCCCACAACTAGACACCCTATAGGCAAACGCATGCATATATTACGCTTTTTTACACACCTCCCAGCAATGCAGCCGTCACCAGCATCGCACCGACTGGCACTGGAACACACGTTGAAGGAGGCAGAGAAGGCGGCCCTAGACAAACAGGGATTACAATCTCTGCTGGTGAAGAAACTGACACGGACTACAAAAGCCTCCAGGTGCAGCAACAGAGACAGGGGGGTAAGACTGAGCTTCATCTATACTGGGCAACTTTCTGTATTGTCTCTTACTGTTCATGTGATTGTGTATGTTGTTGTCTGTACCACTCTGAATAGTTGGGCTCAACATTGTGTTAAATATTGATATTTATTAATACTGTGAAAAATGGTAAATTTGCAATTCCACAATAAAGCCACGAGGGGGCGCCATCACACCACGACAAAGCAATTACAACATGCTCTGAATGTTGATGTGATTGTGTACAGTACACTGCCAAAAAGCATGTTTACACGTGTAGGAATTAACCCAGTATTAACAGTGTAAGCCTACCTGCAATTCCACAATAAAGCCACCAGGGGGCGCCATCACACCACGACAAAGCAATTACAACATGCTCTGAATGTTGATGTGATTGTGTACAGTACACTGCCAAAAAGCATGTTTACACGTGTAGGAATTAACCCAGTATTAAAAGTGTAACCCTACCGGCAATTCCACAATAACGCCACGAGGGGGCGCCATCACACCACGACTGGTGGAACTCTTGCGCCACCTCTCCCCCACAACTAGACACCCTATAGGCAAACGCATGCATATATTACGCTTTTTTACACACCTCCCAGCAATGCAGCCGTCACCAGCATCGCACCGACTGGCACTGGAACACACGTTGAAGGAGGCAGAGAAGGCGGCCCTAGACAAACAGGGATTACAATCTCTGCTGGTGAAGAAACTGACACGGACTACAAAAGCCTCCAGGTGCAGCAACAGAGACAGGGGGGTAAGACTGAGCTTCATCTATACTGGGCAACTTTCTGTATTGTCTCTTACTGTTCATGTGATTGTGTATGTTGTTGTCTGTACCACTCTGAATAGTTGGGCTCAACATTGTGTTAAATATTGATATTTATTAATACTGTGAAAAATGGTAAATTTGCAATTCCACAATAAAGCCACGAGGGGGCGCCATCACACCACGACAAAGCAATTACAACATGCTCTGAATGTTGATGTGATTGTGTACAGTACACTGCCAAAAAGCATGTTTACACGTGTAGGAATTAACCCAGTATTAAGTGTAAGCCTACCTGCAATTCCACAATAAAGCCACCAGGGGGCGCCATCACACCACAACAAAGCAATTACAACATGCTCTGAATGTTGATGTGATTGTGTACAGTACACTGCCAAAAAGCATGTTTACACGTGTAGGAATTAACCCAGTATTAAAAGTGTAACCTTACCTGCAATTCCACAATAAAGCCACGAGGGGGCGCCATCACACCACGACAAAGCAATTACAACATGCTCTGAATGTTGATGTGATTGTGTACAGTACACTGCCAAAAAGCATGTTTACACGTGTAGGAATTAACCCAGTATTAAAAGTGTAAGCCTACCTGCAATTCCACAATAAAGCCACGAGGGGGCGCCATCACACCACAACAAAGCAATTACAACATGCTCTGAATGTTGATGTGATTGTGTACAGTACACTGCCAAAAAGCATGTTTACACGTGTAGGAATTAACCCAGTATTAAAAGTGTAACCTTACCTGCAATTCCACAATAAAGCCACGAGGGGGCGCCATCACACCACGACAAAGCAATTACAACATGCTCTGAATGTTGATGTGATTGTGTACAGTACACTGCCAAAAAGCATGTTTACACGTGTAGGAATTAACCCAGTATTAAAAGTGTAACCTTACCTGCAATTCCACAATAAAGCCACGAGGGGGCGCCATCACACCACGACAAAGCAATTACAACATGCTCTGAATGTTGATGTGATTGTGTACAGTACACTGCCAAAAAGCATGTTTACACGTGTAGGAATTAACCCAGTATTAAAAGTGTAACCTTACCTGCAATTCCACAATAAAGCCACCAGGGGGCGCCATCACACCACGACAAAGCAATTACAACATGCTCTGAATGTTGATGTGATTGTGTACAGTACACTGCCAAAAAGCATGTTTACACGTGTAGGAATTAACCCAGTATTAAAAGTGTAACCTTACCTGCAATTCCACAATAAAGCCACGAGGGGGCGCCATCACACCACGACTGGTGGAACTCTTGCGCCACCTCTCCCCCACAACTAGACACCCTATAGGCAAACGCATGCATATATTACGCTTTTTTACACACCTCCCAGCAATGCAGCCGTCACCAGCATCGCACGGACTGGCACTGGAACACACATTGAAGGAGGCAGAGAAGGCGGCCCTAGACAAACAGGGATTACAATCTCTGCTGGTGAAGAAACTGACACGGACTACAAAAGCCTCCAGGTGCAGCAACAGAGACAGGGGGGTAAGACTGAGCTTCATCTATACTGGGCAACTTTCTGTATTGTCTCTTACTGTTCATGTGATTGTGTATGTTGTTGTCTGTACCACTCTGAATAGTTGGGCTCAACATTGTGTTAAATATTGATATTTATTAATACTGTGAAAAATGGTAAATTTGCAATTCCACAATAAAGCCACGAGGGGGCGCCATCACACCACGACAAAGCAATTACAACATGCTCTGAATGTTGATGTGATTGTGTACAGTACACTGCCAAAAAGCATGTTTACACGTGTAGGAATTAACCCAGTATTAAAAGTGTAACCTTACCTGCAATTCCACAATAAAGCCACGAGGGGGCGCCATCACACCACGACAAAGCAATTACAACATGCTCTGAATGTTGATGTGATTGTGTACAGTACACTGCCAAAAAGCATGTTTACACGTGTAGGAATTAACCCAGTATTAAAAGTGTAACCCTACCGGCAATTCCACAATAACGCCACGAGGGGGCGCCATCACACCACGACTGGTGGAACTCTTGCGCCACCTCTCCCCCACAACTAGACACCCTATAGGCAAACGCATGCCTATATTACGCTTTTTTACACACCTCCCAGCAATGCAGCCGTCACCAGCATCGCACCGACTGGCACTGGAACACACGTTGAAGGAGGCAGAGAAGGCGGCCCTAGACAAACAGGGATTACAATCTCTGCTGGTGAAGAAACTGACACGGACTACAAAAGCCTCCAGGTGCAGCAACAGAGACAGGGGGGTAAGACTGAGCTTCATCTATACTGGGCAACTTTCTGTATTGTCTCTTACTGTTCATGTGATTGTGTATGTTGTTGTCTGTACCACTCTGAATAGTTGGGCTCAACATTGTGTTAAATATTGATATTTATTAATACTGTGAAAAATGGTAAATTTGCAATTCCACAATAAAGCCACGAGGGGGCGCCATCACACCACGACAAAGCAATTACAACATGCTCTGAATGTTGATGTGATTGTGTACAGTACACTGCCAAAAAGCATGTTTACACGTGTAGGAATTAACCCAGTATTAAAAGTGTAAGCCTACCTGCAATTCCACAATAAAGCCACCAGGGGGCGCCATCACACCACGACAAAGCAATTACAACATGCTCTGAATGTTGATGTGATTGTGTACAGTACACTGCCAAAAAGCATGTTTACACGTGTAGGAATTAACCCAGTATTAAAAGTGTAACCTTACCTGCAATTCCACAATAAAGCCACGAGGGGGCGCCATCACACCACGACAAAGCAATTACAACATGCTCTGAATGTTGATGTGATTGTGTACAGTACACTGCCAAAAAGCATGTTTACACGTGTAGGAATTAACCCAGTATTAAAAGTGTAACCCTACCGGCAATTCCACAATAACGCCACGAGGGGGCGCCATCACACCACGACTGGTGGAACTCTTGCGCCACCTCTCCCCCACAACTAGACACCCTATAGGCAAACGCATGCATATATTACGCTTTTTTACACACCTCCCAGCAATGCAGCCGTCACCAGCATCGCACCGACTGGCACTGGAACACACGTTGAAGGAGGCAGAGAAGGCGGCCCTAGACAAACAGGGATTACAATCTCTGCTGGTGAAGAAACTGACACGGACTACAAAAGCCTCCAGGTGCAGCAACAGAGACAGGGGGGTAAGACTGAGCTTCATCTATACTGGGCAACTTTCTGTATTGTCTCTTACTGTTCATGTGATTGTGTATGTTGTTGTCTGTACCACTCTGAATAGTTGGGCTCAACATTGTGTTAAATATTGATATTTATTAATAGTGTGAAAAATGGTAAATTTGCAATTCCACAATAAAGCCACGAGGGGGCGCCATCACACCACGACAAAGCAATTACAACATGCTCTGAATGTTGATGTGATTGTGTACAGTACACTGCCAAAAAGCATGTTTACACGTGTAGGAATTAACCCAGTATTAACAGTGTAAGCCTACCTGCAATTCCACAATAAAGCCACGAGGGGGCGCCATCACACCACGACAAAGCAATTACAACATGCTCTGAATGTTGATGTGATTGTGTACAGTACACTGCCAAAAAGCATGTTTACACGTGTAGGAATTAACCCACTATTAACAGTGTAAGCCTACCTGCAATTCCACAATAAAGCCACGAGGGGGCGCCATCACACCACAACAAAGCAATTACAACATGCTCTGAATGTTGATGTGATTGTGTACAGTACACTGCCAAAAAGCATGTTTACACGTGTAGGAATTAACCCACTATTAACAGTGTAAGCCTACCTGCAATTCCACAATAAAGCCACGAGGGGGCGCCATCACACCACGACAAAGCAATTACAACATGCTCTGAATGTTGATGTGATTGTGTACAGTACACTGCCAAAAAGCATGTTTACACGTGTAGGAATTAACCCACTATTAACAGTGTAAGCCTACCTGCAATTCCACAATAAAGCCACGAGGGGGCGCCATCACACCACGACAAAGCAATTACAACATGCTCTGAATGTTGATGTGATTGTGTACAGTACACTGCCAAAAAGCATGTTTACACGTGTAGGAATTAACCCACTATTAACAGTGTAAGCCTACCTGCAATTCCACAATAAAGCCACGAGGGGGCGCCATCACACCACGACAAAGCAATTACAACATGCTCTGAATGTTGATGTGATTGTGTACAGTACACTGCCAAAAAGCATGTTTACACGTGTAGGAATTAACCCAGTATTAAAAGTGTAACCTTACCTGCAATTCCACAATAAAGCCACGAGGGGGCGCCATCACACCACGACAAAGCAATTACAACATGCTCTGAATGTTGATGTGATTGTGTACAGTACACTGCCAAAAAGCATGTTTACACGTGTAGGAATTAACCCAGTATTAAAAGTGTAACCTTACCTGCAATTCCACAATAAAGCCACGAGGGGGCGCCATCACACCACGACTGGTGGAACTCTTGCGCCACCTCTCCCCCACAACTAGACACCCTATAGGCAAACGCATGCATATATTACGCTTTTTTACACACCTCCCAGCAATGCAGCCGTCACCAGCATCGCACGGACTGGCACTGGAACACACATTGAAGGAGGCAGAGAAGGCGGCCCTAGACAAACAGGGATTACAATCTCTGCTGGTGAAGAAACTGACACGGACTACAAAAGCCTCCAGGTGCAGCAACAGAGACAGGGGGGTAAGACTGAGCTTCATCTATACTGGGCAACTTTCTGTATTGTCTCTTACTGTTCATGTGATTGTGTATGTTGTTGTCTGTACCACTCTGAATAGTTGGGCTCAACATTGTGTTAAATATTGATATTTATTAATACTGTGAAAAATGGTAAATTTGCAATTCCACAATAAAGCCACGAGGGGGCGCCATCACACCACGACAAAGCAATTACAACATGCTCTGAATGTTGATGTGATTGTGTACAGTACACTGCCAAAAAGCATGTTTACACGTGTAGGAATTAACCCAGTATTAAAAGTGTAAGCCTACCTGCAATTCCACAATAAAGCCACCAGGGGGCGCCATCACACCACGACAAAGCAATTACAACATGCTCTGAATGTTGATGTGATTGTGTACAGTACACTGCCAAAAAGCATGTTTACACGTGTAGGAATTAACCCAGTATTAAAAGTGTAACCTTACCTGCAATTCCACAATAAAGCCACCAGGGGGCGCCATCACACCACGACAAAGCAATTACAACATGCTCTGAATGTTGATGTGATTGTGTACAGTACACTGCCAAAAAGCATGTTTACACGTGTAGGAATTAACCCAGTATTAAGTGTAACCCTACCGGCAATTCCACAATAACGCCACGAGGGGGCGCCATCACACCACGACTGGTGGAACTCTTGCGCCACCTCTCCCCCACAACTAGACACCCTATAGGCAAACGCATGCATATATTACGCTTTTTTACACACCTCCCAGCAATGCAGCCGTCACCAGCATCGCACCGACTGGCACTGGAACACACGTTGAAGGAGGCAGAGAAGGCGGCCCTAGACAAACAGGGATTACAATCTCTGCTGGTGAAGAAACTGACACGGACTACAAAAGCCTCCAGGTGCAGCAACAGAGACAGGGGGGTAAGACTGAGCTTCATCTATACTGGGCAACTTTCTGTATTGTCTCTTACTGTTCATGTGATTGTGTATGTTGTTGTCTGTACCACTCTGAATAGTTGGGCTCAACATTGTGTTAAATATTGATATTTATTAATACTGTGAAAAATGGTAAATTTGCAATTCCACAATAAAGCCACGAGGGGGTGCCATCACACCACGACAAAGCAATTACAACATGCTCTGAATGTTGATGTGATTGTGTACAGTACACTGCCAAAAAGCATGTTTACACGTGTAGGAATTAACCCACTATTAACAGTGTAAGCCTACCTGCAATTCCACAATAAAGCCACGAGGGGGCGCCATCACACCACGACAAAGCAATTACAACATGCTCTGAATGTTGATGTGATTGTGTACAGTACACTGCCAAAAAGCATGTTTACACGTGTAGGAATTAACCCACTATTAACAGTGTAAGCCTACCTGCAATTCCACAATAAAGCCACCAGGGGGCGCCATCACACCACGACAAAGCAATTACAACATGCTCTGAATGTTGATGTGATTGTGTACAGTACACTGCCAAAAAGCATGTTTACACGTGTAGGAATTAACCCAGTATTAAAAGTGTAACCCTACCGGCAATTCCACAATAACGCCACGAGGGGGCGCCATCACACCACGACTGGTGGAACTCTTGCGCCACCTCTCCCCCACAACTAGACACCCTATAGGCAAACGCATGCATATATTACGCTTTTTTACACACCTCCCAGCAATGCAGCCGTCACCAGCATCGCACCGACTGGCACTGGAACACACGTTGAAGGAGGCAGAGAAGGCGGCCCTAGACAAACAGGGATTACAATCTCTGCTGGTGAAGAAACTGACACGGACTACAAAAGCCTCCAGGTGCAGCAACAGAGACAGGGGGGTAAGACTGAGCTTCATCTATACTGGGCAACTTTCTGTATTGTCTCTTACTGTTCATGTGATTGTGTATGTTGTTGTCTGTACCACTCTGAATAGTTGGGCTCAACATTGTGTTAAATATTGATATTTATTAATACTGTGAAAAATGGTAAATTTGCAATTCCACAATAAAGCCACGAGGGGGCGCCATCACACCACGACAAAGCAATTACAACATGCTCTGAATGTTGATGTGATTGTGTACAGTACACTGCCAAAAAGCATGTTTACACGTGTAGGAATTAACCCACTATTAACAGTGTAACCTTACCTGCAATTCCACAATAAAGCCACGAGGGGGCGCCATCACACCACGACAAAGCAATTACAACATGCTCTGAATGTTGATGTGATTGTGTACAGTACACTGCCTAAATGCGTGACGAGACAGGTGAACAAATTAACCCAATTTTAAAATTTTAAGCCTACCTGCAATTCCACAATGAAGCCACGATGGGATGCCATCACACCACAACAAAGCAACTATAACATGACAACAGGTGGGACTCTTGCTCCACCTCTCCCCCACAACTAGACACCCTATAGGCAAACACACGCATACGTAAGGCTTTTTACATACCTCCCAGCAACGCATCCGTCACCAGCATCGCACGGACCGGCACGGGTCCACACGTTGAAGGAGGCAGAGAAGGCGGCCCTAGACAAACAGGGATTACAATCGCTGCCGGTGAAGAAAGTGACGCGCACCTGCTGAGGGCCGGCTCTGGGTTCTCGAGGACTACAAAGACCTGGTCCAGGTGCTGCAACAGAGACAGGGAGGTAAGACTGGGCTTCATCTATACCGGGCAACTTTCTGTATTGTCTTTCAGTGTTGATGTGATTGTGTATGTTGCTGTCTCTACCACTCCGAATAGTTGAGCCCAACATTGTGCTACTTACTGATATTTATTAATACTATTTAAAAAAAAAAGAAAAAAAAAAAAGGTGAAAAATGGTAAGTTTGCAGAATAGATTTGATGTTTGAGTGCAACAAAGGGACATGATGGCAGCAAGCAGTCTTAAAATGCACACAGTTCACAGCACAAACCCCACACTAAAGAGAACATTAGCCAACACATATTTCAAATTAATACACTCCGTGCACCGCTTAATCACGAGAGAGGGATGCCTTGAAAAGGGAGATTTACCTAAAAGTGTGCTGAGACAGGTTACGAAATCAACCTAATTTTAAAGTTTCAACACCACCTGCAATTCCACACTAGAGCCATGAGGGGACGCGATCACACCACAACAAAGAAACTAAAACATGCTCTGACAACAGGTGGGACTCTTGCTCCACCTCTCCCCCACAAGTAGACACCCCACAGGCGCACACATGCACGCACAAACGCTTTTACACACCTCCCAGCAATGCCTCCTTCACCAGCATCGCACTGACCGGTACGGGACCACACATGGAAGGAGGCAGAGAAGGCACGCCTGGACACACGGGGATTACAATCTCTTCTGGTGAACAAACCGACACGCACCTGGCGAGGGACAGCCCTGGGTTCTCGAGGACTACAAAAACCTCCAGGCGCTGCAGCAGAGACTGGGGTCCTTCTGTACCGGGCGACCTTTCTGTATTGTCTCTCACTGTTGATGTGATTGCAGACAGCAACGTACACACCACTCTGAATAGTTGGGCCCAACATTGTGTTACTTGGCAAGTTTGTAAAATAGATTTGATGCTTGAGTGCAACAAAGGGACATGATGGCAGCAAGCAGTCTTAAAATGGACACACACACACACACACACACACACACACACACACACACACACACACACACACACACACACACACACACACACACACTAAAGAAAACATGCTCTGACTGTTGATGTGACTGTGTACAGTACACTGCCTAAATGCGTGACGAGACAGGTGAACAAATTAACCCAATCACACGAACAGTCAGAGCATGTTATAGTTGCTTTGTTGTGGTGTGACGGCATCCCCCTCGTGGCTTCATTGTGGAATTGCAGGTAGGGTTAAAAATTTTTAAAATTGGGTACAGTACACTGCCTAAACGCGTGACGAGACAGGTGAACAAATTAACCCAATTTTAAAATTTTAAGCCTACCTGCAATTCCACAATGAAGCCACGATGGGATGCCATCACACCACAACAAAGCAACTATAACATGACAACAGGTGGGACTCTTGCTCCACCTCTCCCCCACAACTGGACACCCTACAGGCAAACACACGCATACGTAAGGCTTTTTACATACCTCCCAGCAACGCATCCGTCACCAGCATCGCACGGACCGGCACGGGTCCACACGTTGAAGGAGGCAGAGAAGGCACGCCTGGACACACGGGGATTACAATCTCTTCTGGTGAACAAACCGACACGCACCTGGCGAGGGACAGCCCTGGGTTCTCGAGGACTACAAAAACCTCCAGGCGCTGCAGCAGAGACTGGGGTCCTTCTGTACCGGGCGACCTTTCTGTATTGTCTCTCACTGTTGATGTGATTGCAGACAGCAACGTACACACCACTCTGAATAGTTGGGCCCAACATTGTGTTACTTGGCAAGTTTGTAAAATAGATTTGATGCTTGAGTGCAACAAAGGGACATGATGGCAGCAAGCAGTCTTAAAATGGACACACACAGGGATTACAATCTCTTCTGGTGAACAAACCAACACGCACCTGGCGAGGGACAGCCCTGGGTTCTCGAGGACTACAAAAACCTCCAGGCGCTGCAGCAGAGACTGGGGTCCTTCTGTACCGGGCGACCTTTCTGTATTGTCTCTCACTGTTGATGTGATTGCAGACAGCAACGTACACACCACTCTGAATAGTTGGGCCCAACATTGTGTTACTTGGCAAGTTTGTAAAATAGATTTGATGCTTGAGTGCAACAAAGGGACATGATGGCAGCAAGCAGTCTTAAAATGGACACACACAGGGATTACAATCTCTTCTGGTGAACAAACCAACACGCACCTGGCGAGGGACAGCCCTGGGTTCTCGAGGATTACAAAAACCTCCAGGCGCTGCAGCAGAGACTGGGGGGTAAGACTGAGGTCCTTCTGTACCGGGCGACCTTTCTGTATTGTCTCTCACTTTTGATGTGATTGCAGACAGCAACGTACACACCACTCTGAATAGTTGGGCCCAACATTGTGTTACTTGGCAAGTTTGTAAAATAGATTTGATGCTTGAGTGCAACAAAGGGACATGATGGCAGCAAGCAGTCTTAAAATGGACACACACACACACACACACACACACACACACACACACACACACACACACACTAAAGAAAACATGCTCTGACTGTTGATGTGACTGTGTACAGTACACTGCCTAAATGCGTGACGAGACAGGTGAACAAATTAACCCAATCACACGAACAGTCAGAGCATGTTATAGTTGCTTTGTTGTGGTGTGACGGCATCCCCCTCGTGGCTTCATTGTGGAATTGCAGGTAGGGTTAAAAATTTTTAAAATTGGGTACAGTACACTGGCTAAACGCGTGACGAGACAGGTGAACAAATTAACCCAATTTTAAAATTTTAAGCCTACCTGCAATTCCACAATGAAGCCACGATGGGATGCCATCACACCACAACAAAGCAACTATAACATGACAACAGGTGGGACTCTTGCTCCACCTCTCCCCCACAACTGGACACCCTACAGGCAAACACACGCATACGTAAGGCTTTTTACATACCTCCCAGCAACGCATCCGTCACCAGCATCGCACGGACCGGCACGGGTCCACACGTTGAAGGAGGCAGAGAAGGCGGCCCTAGACAAACAGGGATTACAATCGCTGCCGGTGAAGAAAGTGACGCGCACCTGCTGAGGGCCGGCTCTGGGTTCTCGCGGACTACAAAGACCTGGTCCAGGTGCTGCAACAGAGACAGGGAGGTAAGACTGGGCTTCATCTATACCGGGCAACTTTCTGTATTGTCTTTCAGTGTTGATGTGATTGTGTATGTTGTTGTCTCTACCACTCCGAATAGTTGAGCCCAACATTGTGCTACTTACTGATATTTATTAATACTATTTAAAAAAAAAAAAGGTGAAAAATGGTAAGTTTGCAGAATAGATTTGATGTTTGAGTGCAACAAAGGGACATGATGGCAGCAAGCAGTCTTAAAATGCACACAGTTCACAGCACAAACCCCACACTAAAGAGAACATTAGCCAAAACATATTTCAAATTAATACAGTCCGTGCACCGCTTAATCACAAGAGAGGGATGCCTTGAAAAGGGAGATTTACCTAAAAGTGTGCTGAGACAGGTTACGAAATCAACCTAATTTTAAAGTTTCAACACCACCTGCAATTCCACACTAGAGCCATGAGGGGACGCGATCACACCACAACAAAGAAACTAAAACATGCTCTGACAACAGGTGGGACTCTTGCTCCACCTCTCCCCCACAAGTAGACACCCCACAGGCGCACACATGCACGCACAAACGCTTTTACACACCTCCCAGCAATGCCTCCTTCACCAGCATCGCACTGACCGGTACGGGACCACACATGGAAGGAGGCAGAGAAGGCACGCCTGGACACACGGGGATTACAATCTCTTCTGGTGAACAAACCGACACGCACCTGGCGAGGGACAGCCCTGGGTTCTCGAGGACTACAAAAACCTCCAGGCGCTGCAGCAGAGACTGGGGTCCTTCTGTACCGGGCGACCTTTCTGTATTGTCTCTCACTGTTGATGTGATTGCAGACAGCAACGTACACACCACTCTGAATAGTTGGGCCCAACATTGTGTTACTTGGCAAGTTTGTAAAATAGATTTGATGCTTGAGTGCAACAAAGGGACATGATGGCAGCAAGCAGTCTTAAAATGGAGACACACACACACACACACACACACACACACACACACACACACACACACACACACACACACACACACACTAAAGAAAACATGCTCTGACTGTTGATGTGACTGTGTACAGTACACTGCCTAAATGCGTGACGAGACAGGTGAACAAATTAACCCAATCACACAAACAGTCAGAGCATGTTATAGTTGCTTTGTTGTGGTGTGACGGCATCCCCCTCGTGGCTTCATTGTGGAATTGCAGGTAGGGTTAAAAATTTTTAAAATTGGGTACAGTACACTGCCTAAACGCGTGACGAGACAGGTGAACAATGTACCCAATTTTAAAATTTTAAGCCTACCTGCAATTCCACAATGAAGCCACGATGGGATGCCATCACACCACAACAAAGCAACTATAACATGACAACAGGTGGGACTCTTGCTCCACCTCTCCCCCACAACTGGACACCCTACAGGCAAACACACGCATACGTAAGGCTTTTTACATACCTCCCAGCAACGCATCCGTCACCAGCATCGCACGGACCGGCACGGGTCCACACGTTGAAGGAGGCAGAGAAGGCGGCCCTAGACAAACAGGGATTACAATCGCTGCCGGTGAAGAAAGTGACGCGCACCTGCTGAGGGCCGGCTCTGGGTTCTCGCGGACTACAAAGACCTGGTCCAGGTGCTGCAACAGAGACAGGGAGGTAAGACTGGGCTTCATCTATACCGGGCAACTTTCTGTATTGTCTTTCAGTGTTGATGTGATTGTGTATGTTGTTGTCTCTACCACTCCGAATAGTTGAGCCCAACATTGTGCTACTTACTGATATTTATTAATACTATTTAGAAAAAGAAAAAAAAAAAAAGGTGAAAAATGGTAAGTTTGCAGAATAGATTTGATGTTTGAGTGCAACAAAGGGACATGATGGCAGCAAGCAGTCTTAAAATGCACACAGTTCACAGCACAAACCCCACACTAAAGAGAACATTAGCCAAAACATATTTCAAATTAATACAGTCCGTGCACCGCTTAATCACAAGAGAGGGATGCCTTGAAAAGGGAGATTTACCTAAAAGTGTGCTGAGACAGGTTACGAAATCAACCTAATTTTAAAGTTTCAACACCACCTGCAATTCCACACTAGAGCCATGAGGGGACGCGATCACACCACAACAAAGAAACTAAAACATGCTCTGACAACAGGTGGGACTCTTGCTCCACCTCTCCCCCACAAGTAGACACCCCACAGGCGCACACATGCACGCACAAACGCTTTTACACACCTCCCAGCAATGCCTCCTTCACCAGCATCGCACTGACCGGTACGGGACCACACATGGAAGGAGGCAGAGAAGGCACGCCTGGACACACGGGGATTACAATCTCTTCTGGTGAACAAACCGACACGCACCTGGCGAGGGACAGCCCTGGGTTCTCGAGGACTACAAAAACCTCCAGGCGCTGCAGCAGAGACTGGGGTCCTTCTGTACCGGGCGACCTTTCTGTATTGTCTCTCACTGTTGATGTGATTGCAGACAGCAACGTACACACCACTCTGAATAGTTGGGCCCAACATTGTGTTACTTGGCAAGTTTGTAAAATAGATTTGATGCTTGAGTGCAACAAAGGGACATGATGGCAGCAAGCAGTCTTAAAATGGACACACACAGGGATTACAATCTCTTCTGGTGAACAAACCAACACGCACCTGGCGAGGGACAGCCCTGGGTTCTCGAGGATTACAAAAACCTCCAGGCGCTGCAGCAGAGACTGGGGGGTAAGACTGAGGTCCTTCTGTACCGGGCGACCTTTCTGTATTGTCTCTCACTGTTGATGTGATTGCAGACAGCAACGTACACACCACTCTGAATAGTTGGGCCCAACATTGTGTTACTTGGCAAGTTTGTAAAATAGATTTGATGCTTGAGTGCAACAAAGGGACATGATGGCAGCAAGCAGTCTTAAAATGGACACACACACACACACACACACACACACACACACACACACACACACACACACTAAAGAAAACATGCTCTGACTGTTGATGTGACTGTGTACAGTACACTGCCTAAATGCGTGACGAGACAGGTGAACAAATTAACCCAATCACACGAACAGTCAGAGCATGTTATAGTTGCTTTGTTGTGGTGTGACGGCATCCCCCTCGTGGCTTCATTGTGGAATTGCAGGTAGGGTTAAAAATTTTTAAAATTGGGTACAGTACACTGCCTAAATGCGTGACGAGACAGGTGAACAAATTAACCCAATTTTAAAATTTTAAGCCTACCTGCAATTCCACAATGAAGCCACGATGGGATGCCATCACACCACAACAAAGCAACTATAACATGACAACAGGTGGGACTCTTGCTCCACCTCTCCCCCACAACTGGACACCCCTACAGGCAAACACACGCATACGTAAGGCTTTTTACATACCTCCCAGCAACGCATCCGTCACCAGCATCGCACGGACCGGCACGGGTCCACACGTTGAAGGAGGCAGAGAAGGCGGCCCTAGACAAACAGGGATTACAATCGCTGCCGGTGAAGAAAGTGACGCGCACCTGCTGAGGGCCGGCTCTGGGTTCTCGCGGACTACAAAGACCTGGTCCAGGTGCTGCAACAGAGACAGGGAGGTAAGACTGGGCTTCATCTATACCGGGCAACTTTCTGTATTGTCTTTCAGTGTTGATGTGATTGTGTATGTTGTTGTCTCTACCACTCCGAATAGTTGAGCCCAACATTGTGCTACTTACTGATATTTATTAATACTATTTAGAAAAAGAAAAAAAAAAAAAGGTGAAAAATGGTAAGTTTGCAGAATAGATTTGATGTTTGAGTGCAACAAAGGGACATGATGGCAGCAAGCAGTCTTAAAATGCACACAGTTCACAGCACAAACCCCACACTAAAGAGAACATTAGCCAAAACATATTTCAAATTAATACAGTCCGTGCACCGCTTAATCACAAGAGAGGGATGCCTTGAAAAGGGAGATTTACCTAAAAGTGTGCTGAGACAGGTTACGAAATCAACCTAATTTTAAAGTTTCAACACCACCTGCAATTCCACACTAGAGCCATGAGGGGACGCGATCACACCACAACAAAGAAACTAAAACATGCTCTGACAACAGGTGGGACTCTTGCTCCACCTCTCCCCCACAAGTAGACACCCCACAGGCGCACACATGCACGCACAAACGCTTTTACACACCTCCCAGCAATGCCTCCTTCACCAGCATCGCACTGACCGGTACGGGACCACACATGGAAGGAGGCAGAGAAGGCACGCCTGGACACACGGGGATTACAATCTCTTCTGGTGAACAAACCGACACGCACCTGGCGAGGGACAGCCCTGGGTTCTCGAGGACTACAAAAACCTCCAGGCGCTGCAGCAGAGACTGGGGTCCTTCTGTACCGGGCGACCTTTCTGTATTGTCTCTCACTTTTGATGTGATTGCAGACAGCAACGTACACACCACTCTGAATAGTTGGGCCCAACATTGTGTTACTTGGCAAGTTTGTAAAATAGATTTGATGCTTGAGTGCAACAAAGGGACATGATGGCAGCAAGCAGTCTTAAAATGGACACACACACACACACACACACACACACACACACACACACACACACTAAAGAAAACATGCTCTGACTGTTGATGTGACTGTGTACAGTACACTGCCTAAATGCGTGACGAGACAGGTGAACAAATTAACCCAATCACACGAACAGTCAGAGCATGTTATAGTTGCTTTGTTGTGGTGTGACGGCATCCCCCTCGTGGCTTCATTGTGGAATTGCAGGTAGGGTTAAAAATTTTTAAAATTGGGTTAATTTGTTCACCTGTCTCGTCACGCATTTAGGCAGTGTACTGTACCCAATTTTAAAATTTTAAGCCTACCTGCAATTCCACAATGAAGCCACGATGGGATGCCATCACACCACAACAAAGCAACTATAACATGACAACAGGTGGGACTCTTGCTCCACCTCTCCCCCACAACTAGACACCCTATAGGCAAACACACGCATACGTAAGGCTTTTTACATACCTCCCAGCAACGCATCCGTCACCAGCATCGCACGGACCGGCACGGGTCCACACGTTGAAGGAGGCAGAGAAGGCGGCCCTAGACAAACAGGGATTACAATCGCTGCCGGTGAAGAAAGTGACGCGCACCTGCTGAGGGCCGGCTCTGGGTTCTCGAGGACTACAAAGACCTGGTCCAGGTGCTGCAACAGAGACAGGGAGGTAAGACTGGGCTTCATCTATACCGGGCAACTTTCTGTATTGTCTTTCAGTGTTGATGTGATTGTGTATGTTGTTGTCTCTACCACTCCGAATAGTTGAGCCCAACATTGTGCTACTTACTGATATTTATTAATACTATTTAGAAAAAGAAAAAAAAAAAAAAAGGTGAAAAATGGTAAGTTTGCAGAATAGATTTGATGTTTGAGTGCAACAAAGGGACATGATGGCAGCAAGCAGTCTTAAAATGCACACAGTTCACAGCACAAACCCCACACTAAAGAGAACATTAGCCAAAACATATTTCAAATTAATACACTCCGTGCACCGCTTAATCACGAGAGAGGGATGCCTTGAAAAGGGAGATTTACCTAAAAGTGTGCTGAGACAGGTTACGAAATCAACCTAATTTTAAAGTTTCAACCCCACCTGCAATTCCACACTAGAGCCATGAGGGGACGCGATCACACCACAACAAAGAAACTAAAACATGCTCTGACAACAGGTGGGACTCTTGCTCCACCTCTCCCCCACAAGTAGACACCCCACAGGCGCACACATGCACGCACAAACGCTTTTACACACCTCCCAGCAATGCCTCCTTCACCAGCATCGCACTGACCGGTACGGGACCACACATGGAAGGAGGCAGAGAAGGCACGCCTGGACACACGGGGATTACAATCTCTTCTGGTGAACAAACCGACACGCACCTGGCGAGGGACAGCCCTGGGTTCTCGAGGACTACAAAAACCTCCAGGCGCTGCAGCAGAGACTGGGGGTAAGACTGAGGTCCTTCTGTACCGGGCGACCTTTCTGTATTGTCTCTCACTGTTGATGTGATTGCAGACAGCAACGTACACACCACTCTGAATAGTTGGGCCCAACATTGTGTTACTTGGCAAGTTTGTAAAATAGATTTGATGCTTGAGTGCAACAAAGGGACATGATGGCAGCAAGCAGTCTTAAAATGGACACACACACACACACACACACACACACACACACACACACACACACACTAAAGAAAACATGCTCTGACTGTTGATGTGACTGTGTACAGTACACTGCCTAAATGCGTGACGAGACAGGTGAACAAATTAACCCAATCACACGAACAGTCAGAGCATGTTATAGTTGCTTTGTTGTGGTGTGACGGCATCCCCCTCGTGGCTTCATTGTGGAATTGCAGGTAGGGTTAAAAATTTTTAAAATTGGGTACAGTACACTGCCTAAACGCGTGACGAGACAGGTGAACAAATTAACCCAATTTTAAAATTTTAAGCCTACCTGCAATTCCACAATGAAGCCACGATGGGATGCCATCACACCACAACAAAGCAACTATAACATGACAACAGGTGGGACTCTTGCTCCACCTCTCCCCCACAACTGGACACCCTACAGGCAAACACACGCATACGTAAGGCTTTTTACATACCTCCCAGCAACGCATCCGTCACCAGCATCGCACGGACCGGCACGGGTCCACACGTTGAAGGAGGCAGAGAAGGCGGCCCTAGACAAACAGGGATTACAATCGCTGCCGGTGAAGAAAGTGACGCGCACCTGCTGAGGGCCGGCTCTGGGTTCTCGCGGACTACAAAGACCTGGTCCAGGTGCTGCAACAGAGACAGGGAGGTAAGACTGGGCTTCATCTATACCGGGCAACTTTCTGTATTGTCTTTCAGTGTTGATGTGATTGTGTATGTTGTTGTCTCTACCACTCCGAATAGTTGAGCCCAACATTGTGCTACTTACTGATATTTATTAATACTATTTAGAAAAAGAAAAAAAAAAAAAGGTGAAAAATGGTAAGTTTGCAGAATAGATTTGATGTTTGAGTGCAACAAAGGGACATGATGGCAGCAAGCAGTCTTAAAATGCACACAGTTCACAGCACAAACCCCACACTAAAGAGAACATTAGCCAAAACATATTTCAAATTAATACAGTCCGTGCACCGCTTAATCACAAGAGAGGGATGCCTTGAAAAGGGAGATTTACCTAAAAGTGTGCTGAGACAGGTTACGAAATCAACCTAATTTTAAAGTTTCAACACCACCTGCAATTCCACACTAGAGCCATGAGGGGACGCGATCACACCACAACAAAGAAACTAAAACATGCTCTGACAACAGGTGGGACTCTTGCTCCACCTCTCCCCCACAAGTAGACACCCCACAGGCGCACACATGCACGCACAAACGCTTTTACACACCTCCCAGCAATGCCTCCTTCACCAGCATCGCACTGACCGGTACGGGACCACACATGGAAGGAGGCAGAGAAGGCACGCCTGGACACACGGGGATTACAATCTCTTCTGGTGAACAAACCGACACGCACCTGGCGAGGGACAGCCCTGGGTTCTCGAGGACTACAAAAACCTCCAGGCGCTGCAGCAGAGACTGGGGTCCTTCTGTACCGGGCGACCTTTCTGTATTGTCTCTCACTGTTGATGTGATTGCAGACAGCAACGTACACACCACTCTGAATAGTTGGGCCCAACATTGTGTTACTTGGCAAGTTTGTAAAATAGATTTGATGCTTGAGTGCAACAAAGGGACATGATGGCAGCAAGCAGTCTTAAAATGGACACACACACACACGGACACACACACACACACACACACACACACACACACACACACACACACACACACTAAAGAAAACATGCTCTGACTGTTGATGTGACTGTGTACAGTACACTGCCTAAATGCGTGACGAGACAGGTGAACAAATTAACCCAATCACACGAACAGTCAGAGCATGTTATAGTTGCTTTGTTGTGGTGTGACGGCATCCCCCTCGTGGCTTCATTGTGGAATTGCAGGTAGGGTTAAAAATTTTTAAAATTGGGTTAATTTGTTCACCTGTCTCGTCACGCATTTAGGCAGTGTACTGTACCCAATTTTAAAATTTTAAGCCTACCTGCAATTCCACAATGAAGCCACGATGGGATGCCATCACACCACAACAAAGCAACTATAACATGACAACAGGTGGGACTCTTGCTCCACCTCTCCCCCACAACTGGACACCCTACAGGCAAACACACGCATACGTAAGGCTTTTTACATACCTCCCAGCAACGCATCCGTCACCAGCATCGCACGGACCGGCACGGGTCCACACGTTGAAGGAGGCAGAGAAGGCGGCCCTAGACAAACAGGGATTACAATCGCTGCCGGTGAAGAAAGTGACGCGCACCTGCTGAGGGCCGGCTCTGGGTTCTCGCGGACTACAAAGACCTGGTCCAGGTGCTGCAACAGAGACAGGGAGGTAAGACTGGGCTTCATCTATACCGGGCAACTTTCTGTATTGTCTTTCAGTGTTGATGTGATTGTGTATGTTGTTGTCTCTACCACTCCGAATAGTTGAGCCCAACATTGTGCTACTTACTGATATTTATTAATACTATTTAGAAAAAGAAAAAAAAAAAAAGGTGAAAAATGGTAAGTTTGCAGAATAGATTTGATGTTTGAGTGCAACAAAGGGACATGATGGCAGCAAGCAGTCTTAAAATGCACACAGTTCACAGCACAAACCCCACACTAAAGAGAACATTAGCCAACACATATTTCAAATTAATACACTCCGTGCACCGCTTAATCACGAGAGAGGGATGCCTTGAAAAGGGAGATTTACCTAAAAGTGTGCTGAGACAGGTTACGAAATCAACCTAATTTTAAAGTTTCAACACCACCTGCAATTCCACACTAGAGCCATGAGGGGACGCGATCACACCACAACAAAGAAACTAAAACATGCTCTGACAACAGGTGGGACTCTTGCTCCACCTCTCCCCCACAAGTAGACACCCCACAGGCGCACACATGCACGCACAAACGCTTTTACACACCTCCCAGCAATGCCTCCTTCACCAGCATCGCACTGACCGGTACGGGACCACACATGGAAGGAGGCAGAGAAGGCACGCCTGGACACACGGGGATTACAATCTCTTCTGGTGAACAAACCGACACGCACCTGGCGAGGGACAGCCCTGGGTTCTCGAGGACTACAAAAACCTCCAGGCGCTGCAGCAGAGACTGGGGTCCTTCTGTACCGGGCGACCTTTCTGTATTGTCTCTCACTGTTGATGTGATTGCAGACAGCAACGTACACACCACTCTGAATAGTTGGGCCCAACATTGTGTTACTTGGCAAGTTTGTAAAATAGATTTGATGCTTGAGTGCAACAAAGGGACATGATGGCAGCAAGCAGTCTTAAAATGGACACACACAGGGGATTACAATCTCTTCTGGTGAACAAACCAACACGCACCTGGCGAGGGACAGCCCTGGGTTCTCGAGGATTACAAAAACCTCCAGGCGCTGCAGCAGAGACTGGGGGGTAAGACTGAGGTCCTTCTGTACCGGGCGACCTTTCTGTATTGTCTCTCACTGTTGATGTGATTGCAGACAGCAACGTACACACCACTCTGAATAGTTGGGCCCAACATTGTGTTACTTGGCAAGTTTGTAAAATAGATTTGATGCTTGAGTGCAACAAAGGGACATGATGGCAGCAAGCAGTCTTAAAATGGACACACACAGGGATTACAATCTCTTCTGGTGAACAAACCAACACGCACCTGGCGAGGGACAGCCCTGGGTTCTCGAGGATTACAAAAACCTCCAGGCGCTGCAGCAGAGACTGGGGGGTAAGACTGAGGTCCTTCTGTACCGGGCGACCTTTCTGTATTGTCTCTCACTGTTGATGTGATTGCAGACAGCAACGTACACACCACTCTGAATAGTTGGGCCCAACATTGTGTTACTTGGCAAGTTTGTAAAATAGATTTGATGCTTGAGTGCAACAAAGGGACATGATGGCAGCAAGCAGTCTTAAAATGGACACACACGGGGATTACAATCTCTTCTGGTGAACAAACCAACACGCACCTGGCGAGGGACAGCCCTGGGTTCTCGAGGATTACAAAAACCTCCAGGCGCTGCAGCAGAGACTGGGGGGTAAGACTGAGGTCCTTCTGTACCGGGCGACCTTTCTGTATTGTCTCTCACTGTTGATGTGATTGCAGACAGCAACGTACACACCACTCTGAATAGTTGGGCCCAACATTGTGTTACTTGGCAAGTTTGTAAAATAGATTTGATGCTTGAGTGCAACAAAGGGACATGATGGCAGCAAGCAGTCTTAAAATGGACACACACAGGGATTACAATCTCTTCTGGTGAACAAACCAACACGCACCTGGCGAGGGACAGCCCTGGGTTCTCGAGGACTACAAAAACCTCCAGGCGCTGCAGCAGAGACTGGGGGGTAAGACTGAGGTCCTTCTGTACCGGGCGACCTTTCTGTATTGTCTCTCACTGTTGATGTGATTGCAGACAGCAACGTACACACCACTCTGAATAGTTGGGCCCAACATTGTGTTACTTGGCAAGTTTGTAAAATAGATTTGATGCTTGAGTGCAACAAAGGGACATGATGGCAGCAAGCAGTCTTAAAATGGACACACACACACACACACACACACACACACACACTAAAGAAAACATGCTCTGACTGTTGATGTGACTGTGTACAGTACACTGCCTAAATGCGTGACGAGACAGGTGAACAAATTAACCCAATCACACGAACAGTCAGAGCATGTTATAGTTGCTTTGTTGTGGTGTGACGGCATCCCCCTCGTGCCTTCATTGTGGAATTGCAGGTAGGGTTAAAAATTTTTAAAATTGGGTTAATTTGTTCACCTGTCTCGTCACGCATTTAGGCAGTGTACTGTACCCAATTTTAAAATTTTAAGCCTACCTGCAATTCCACAATGAAGCCATGATGGGATGCCATCACACCACAACAAAGCAACTATAACATGACAACAGGTGGGACTCTTGCTCCACCTCTCCCCCACAACTAGACACCCTATAGGCAAACACACGCATACGTAAGGCTTTTTACATACCTCCCAGCAACGCATCCGTCACCAGCATCGCACGGACCGGCACGGGTCCACACGTTGAAGGAGGCAGAGAAGGCGGCCCTAGACAAACAGGGATTACAATCGCTGCCGGTGAAGAAAGTGACGCGCACCTGCTGAGGGCCGGCTCTGGGTTCTCGCGGACTACAAAGACCTGGTCCAGGTGCTGCAACAGAGACAGGGAGGTAAGACTGGGCTTCATCTATACCGGGCAACTTTCTGTATTGTCTTTCAGTGTTGATGTGATTGTGTATGTTGTTGTCTCTACCACTCCGAATAGTTGAGCCCAACATTGTGCTACTTACTGATATTTATTAATACTATTTAGAAAAAGAAAAAAAAAAAAGGTGAAAAATGGTAAGTTTGCAGAATAGATTTGATGTTTGAGTGCAACAAAGGGACATGATGGCAGCAAGCAGTCTTAAAATGCACACAGTTCACAGCACAAACCCCACACTAAAGAGAACATTAGCCAACACATATTTCAAATTAATACACTCCGTGCACCGCTTAATCACGAGAGAGGGATGCCTTGAAAAGGGAGATTTACCTAAAAGTGTGCTGAGACAGGTTACGAAATCAACCTAATTTTAAAGTTTCAACACCACCTGCAATTCCACACTAGAGCCATGAGGGGACGCGATCACACCACAACAAAGAAACTAAAACATGCTCTGACAACAGGTGGGACTCTTGCTCCACCTCTCCCCCACAAGTAGACACCCCACAGGCGCACACATGCACGCACAAACGCTTTTACACACCTCCCAGCAATGCCTCCTTCACCAGCATCGCACTGACCGGTACGGGACCACACATGGAAGGAGGCAGAGAAGGCACGCCTGGACACACGGGGATTACAATCTCTTCTGGTGAACAAACCGACACGCACCTGGCGAGGGACAGCCCTGGGTTCTCGAGGACTACAAAAACCTCCAGGCGCTGCAGCAGAGACTGGGGGTCCTTCTGTACCGGGCGACCTTTCTGTATTGTCTCTCACTGTTGATGTGATTGCAGACAGCAACGTACACACCACTCTGAATAGTTGGGCCCAACATTGTGTTACTTGGCAAGTTTGTAAAATAGATTTGATGCTTGAGTGCAACAAAGGGACATGATGGCAGCAAGCAGTCTTAAATGGACGACACCCAACATTGTGTTACTTGGCAAGTTTGTAAAATAGATTTGATGCTTGAGTGCAACAAAGGGACATGATGGCAGCAAGCAGTCTTAAAATGGACACACACACACACACACACACACACACTAAAGAAAACATGCTCTGACTGTTGATGTGACTGTGTACAGTACACTGCCTAAATGCGTGACGAGACAGGTGAACAAATTAACCCAATCACACGAACAGTCAGAGCATGTTATAGTTGCTTTGTTGTGGTGTGACGGCATCCCCCTCGTGGCTTCATTGTGGAATTGCAGGTAGGGTTAAAAATTTTTAAAATTGGGTACAGTACACTGCCTAAACGCGTGACGAGACAGGTGAACAAATTAACCCAATTTTAAAATTTTAAGCCTACCTGCAATTCCACAATGAAGCCACGATGGGATGCCATCACACCACAACAAAGCAACTATAACATGACAACAGGTGGGACTCTTGCTCCACCTCTCCCCCACAACTGGACACCCTACAGGCAAACACACGCATACGTAAGGCTTTTTACATACCTCCCAGCAACGCATCCGTCACCAGCATCGCACGGACCGGCACGGGTCCACACGTTGAAGGAGGCAGAGAAGGCGGCCCTAGACAAACAGGGATTACAATCGCTGCCGGTGAAGAAAGTGACGCGCACCTGCTGAGGGCCGGCTCTGGGTTCTCGCGGACTACAAAGACCTGGTCCAGGTGCTGCAACAGAGACAGGGAGGTAAGACTGGGCTTCATCTATACCGGGCAACTTTCTGTATTGTCTTTCAGTGTTGATGTGATTGTGTATGTTGTTGTCTCTACCACTCCGAATAGTTGAGCCCAACATTGTGCTACTTACTGATATTTATTAATACTATTTAGAAAAAGAAAAAAAAAAAAAGGTGAAAAATGGTAAGTTTGCAGAATAGATTTGATGTTTGAGTGCAACAAAGGGACATGATGGCAGCAAGCAGTCTTAAAATGCACACAGTTCACAGCACAAACCCCACACTAAAGAGAACATTAGCCAAAACATATTTCAAATTAATACAGTCCGTGCACCGCTTAATCACAAGAGAGGGATGCCTTGAAAAGGGAGATTTACCTAAAAGTGTGCTGAGACAGGTTACGAAATCAACCTAATTTTAAAGTTTCAACACCACCTGCAATTCCACACTAGAGCCATGAGGGGACACGATCACACCACAACAAAGAAACTAAAACATGCTCTGACAACAGGTGGGACTCTTGCTCCACCTCTCCCCCACAAGTAGACACCCCACAGGCGCACACATGCACGCACAAACGCTTTTACACACCTCCCAGCAATGCCTCCTTCACCAGCATCGCACTGACCGGTACGGGACCACACATGGAAGGAGGCAGAGAAGGCACGCCTGGACACACGGGGATTACAATCTCTTCTGGTGAACAAACCGACACGCACCTGGCGAGGGACAGCCCTGGGTTCTCGAGGACTACAAAAACCTCCAGGCGCTGCAGCAGAGACTGGGGTCCTTCTGTACCGGGCGACCTTTCTGTATTGTCTCTCACTGTTGATGTGATTGCAGACAGCAACGTACACACCACTCTGAATAGTTGGGCCCAACATTGTGTTACTTGGCAAGTTTGTAAAATAGATTTGATGCTTGAGTGCAACAAAGGGACATGATGGCAGCAAGCAGTCTTAAAATGGACACACACACACACACACACACACACACACACACACACACTAAAGAAAACATGCTCTGACTGTTGATGTGACTGTGTACAGTACACTGCCTAAATGCGTGACGAGACAGGTGAACAAATTAACCCAATCACACGAACAGTCAGAGCATGTTATAGTTGCTTTGTTGTGGTGTGACGGCATCCCCCTCGTGCCTTCATTGTGGAATTGCAGGTAGGGTTAAAAATTTTTAAAATTGGGTTAATTTGTTCACCTGTCTCGTCACGCATTTAGGCAGTGTACTGTACCCAATTTTAAAATTTTAAGCCTACCTGCAATTCCACAATGAAGCCACGATGGGATGCCATCACACCACAACAAAGCAACTATAACATGACAACAGGTGGGACTCTTGCTCCACCTCTCCCCCACAACTAGACACCCTATAGGCAAACACACGCATACGTAAGGCTTTTTACATACCTCCCAGCAACGCATCCGTCACCAGCATCGCACGGACCGGCACGGGTCCACACGTTGAAGGAGGCAGAGAAGGCGGCCCTAGACAAACAGGGATTACAATCGCTGCCGGTGAAGAAAGTGACGCGCACCTGCTGAGGGCCGGCTCTGGGTTCTCGAGGACTACAAAGACCTGGTCCAGGTGCTGCAACAGAGACAGGGAGGTAAGACTGGGCTTCATCTATACCGGGCAACTTTCTGTATTGTCTTTCAGTGTTGATGTGATTGTGTATGTTGTTGTCTCTACCACTCCGAATAGTTGAGCCCAACATTGTGCTACTTACTGATATTTATTAATACTATTTAAAAAAAGAAAAAAAAAAAGGTGAAAAATGGTAAGTTTGCAGAATAGATTTGATGTTTGAGTGCAACAAAGGGACATGATGGCAGCAAGCAGTCTTAAAATGCACACAGTTCACAGCACAAACCCCACACTAAAGAGAACATTAGCCAAAACATATTTCAAATTAATACAGTCCGTGCACCGCTTAATCACAAGAGAGGGATGCCTTGAAAAGGGAGATTTACCTAAAAGTGTGCTGAGACAGGTTACGAAATCAACCTAATTTTAAAGTTTCAACACCACCTGCAATTCCACACTAGAGCCATGAGGGGATGCGATCACACCACAACAAAGAAACTAAAACATGCTCTGACAACACGTGGGACTCTTGCTCCACCTCTCCCCCACAAGTAGACACCCCACAGGCGCACACATGCACGCACAAACGCTTTTACACACCTCCCAGCAATGCCTCCTTCACCAGCATCGCACTGACCGGTACGGGACCACACATGGAAGGAGGCAGAGAAGGCACGCCTGGACACACGGGGATTACAATCTCTTCTGGTGAACAAACCGACACGCACCTGGCGAGGGACAGCCCTGGGTTCTCGAGGACTACAAAAACCTCCAGGCGCTGCAGCAGAGACTGGGGTCCTTCTGTACCGGGCGACCTTTCTGTATTGTCTCTCACTGTTGATGTGATTGCAGACAGCAACGTACACACCACTCTGAATAGTTGGGCCCAACATTGTGTTACTTGGCAAGTTTGTAAAATAGATTTGATGCTTGAGTGCAACAAAGGGACATGATGGCAGCAAGCAGTCTTAAAATGGACACACACACACACACACACACACTAAAGAAAACATGCTCTGACTGTTGATGTGACTGTGTACAGTACACTGCCTAAATGCGTGACGAGACAGGTGAACAAATTAACCCAATCACACGAACAGTCAGAGCATGTTATAGTTGCTTTGTTGTGGTGTGACAGCATCCCCCTCGTGGCTTCATTGTGGAATTGCAGGTAGGGTTAAAAATTTTTAAAATTGGGTACAGTACACTGCCTAAATGCGTGACGAGACAGGTGAACAAATTAACCCAATTTTAAAATTTTAAGCCTACCTGCAATTCCACAATGAAGCCACGATGGGATGCCATCACACCACAACAAAGCAACTATAACATGACAACAGGTGGGACTCTTGCTCCACCTCTCCCCCACAACTAGACACCCTATAGGCAAACACACGCATACGTAAGGCTTTTTACATACCTCCCAGCAACGCATCCGTCACCAGCATCGCACGGACCGGCACGGGTCCACACGTTGAAGGAGGCAGAGAAGGCGGCCCTAGACAAACAGGGATTACAATCGCTGCCGGTGAAGAAAGTGACGCGCACCTGCTGAGGGCCGGCTCTGGGTTCTCGAGGACTACAAAGACCTGGTCCAGGTGCTGCAACAGAGGCAGGGAGGTAAGACTGGGCTTCATCTATACCGGGCAACTTTCTGTATTGTCTTTCAGTGTTGATGTGATTGTGTATGTTGTTCTCTACCACTCCGAATAGTTGAGCCCAACATTGTGCTACTTACTGATATTTATTAATACTATTTAAAAAAAAGAAAAAAAAAAAGGTGAAAAATGGTAAGTTTGCAGAATAGATTTGATGTTTGAGTGCAACAAAGGGACATGATGGCAGCAAGCAGTCTTAAAATGCACACAGTTCACAGCACAAACCCCACACTAAAGAGAACATTAGCCAAAACATATTTCAAATTAATACACTCCGTGCACCGCTTAATCACAAGAGAGGGATGCCTTGAAAAGGGAGATTTACCTAAAAGTGTGTTGAGACAGGTTACGAAATCAACCTAATTTTAAAGTTTCAAGACCACCTGCAATTCCACAATGAAGTCGTGTGGGGAGAGTCATCACACCACAACCAAGCAACTCAAACACGCTCTGACTGTTGATGTGGTTGTATATAGTACACTGCCTAAAGGCATGCTAGACAGGTGAATAAATAACCCAATTTTAAAAATAAAACCACCTGCAATTCCACACTTCATACCACACACCCCACACTAAACAAAACAGTAGCCAAAACGAAATCCAAGCTTCCCAACCAAATTTGGGAAATGATTTCTTTTTTTTTTTTTTTAAAAAAAAAAAGGTTTTCACTTATTCTACAGAAGTTTCCCATGCAGCTGCATTTGTTCAAGCTAAGATAAGTTTTACTTATACACATATTGTATTAGCAGAAAGATATACACATGTAGATGTGCGATTCTTAAGTTAGCTTTTTCCCACCATATAAAATAATGTACATTGCACAAATAGCTGCATAAAACTTTCTGAATATTGATGATTCCTAATCACTTTCTAGTTTTATATAAACATATATTTAATATAAACATTTGTTACAGTACAGCAGTAGCTGCGTGAAGGTTTAACAGGTATGATCTCAAAGTTATAGCACATGAACATTTACACACCTTACATGAACTTCGGAGAGAACTGGCACAGTGAGTCTGGAAGAAGTGAATTATAATTTAGTAGGGGTGCGGTGGCGCAGTGGATTGGACCACAGTCCTGCTCTGCGGTGGGTCTGGGGTTCAAGTCCTGCTTGGAGTGCCTTGCGATGGACTGGCGTCCCGTCCTGGGTGTGTCCCCTCCCTCTCCGGCTTTACGCCCTGCGTCACCGGGTTGGCTCCGGTTCCCCGCGACCCCGTATGGGACAAGCGGTTCTGAAAACGTGTACGTGTGTGAATTTTAATTTACTAATGCTTGTCATGGTTTCCAGAGAAAACCATTTAGCATGCAAGTGCAGCCTTTCTATCAGCAACACAGAGCTGATATCCACTGGGGGGCAGGAGCTAATTTTGAGGACCCAAGGTAGGGTTAGAAAGTCAGACACACAAGATATAAAAGAGATGGCAAGAACAAAGTAAGGATCAAGGACAAGTGCGAGGAGGGGCGTGAAGTTTTTGTGAGATTCCACAATGACAAGGTAAAAACATTAGATCAGCTGCAGTAATTTGTAAATAATGGGTTGCCATTTTGCTATTAAAATGCTCACGTAAATACTTCACTCAGATATTTTTCTGTAGATCCATGTATCGTTTTGGAGTAGTTTACCAAGAGATTCTTTTCCAATTCAGATGGACGCTGAGCACAGATACTCTTCCAGTCGGTTGTTGCGGGTGTGGTTCAAAGAGCCATGGGGGAGATCCGAAGGGTAAAGGACAAGAACCAATCCCTGAGGTGAATTTTATTGTTCTGCTTCACTCTGTTAAAGACTTCGATTGAATACAGGTGTGGCGAATACAGCTGGGTTTGTCCAAAGGTGCGCCCTTTATGGTCATTTAGAATATTGCCTCCAATGGTCATTACAATGCCAGTAATTAATAACATGCTGAAAAAAGCCTGTACCCTTCATTCTTGGAATACGGCTATTAAAAAAAAAAAAAAAAAAACCAACCCTGGATGAGAATGAAGGGATTCAGTTGCTGGATTTCAGCACAAACTGCTGGTGATTATGAGAACATTGGAACCACTTAAAGCAAATTAAAAGCTCACCCCAAGGTTCAAATCTTTGAAACCTTCATCCCCTCCATGGATCAGAGAGGATTACCAGAACGTTAAAACAAACTGCCCAGTGCGGCACAGAAAATTTCCCCATCCATCGCTTAAACTGTTTAAAAATCTTTACTCAATAAATAAACAACAAAAAGTGGCATGCCACTACTAAAACATTTACAATAAAACTGTCACATCCCCACCCGCACCACAATTGGCAGCACCTGGCTCCGATTAAGCGCTTGACAGTAATCAGCATACTTGTCTTTAGAAGACACTCCTCATCCATACATCTCGTTGAGACATCTGGCTTTGCTATGCTAACAGCATTTATCCTGTTCCCTGTTGTTTGTTCTTGATGTCTGACCATTTGCCTTGCTTCCTGACTTTGTCCATGAGTCTCTGCAGTGTAAACATTACATGATGGAATCTTTAAAACACACACAAAAAAAAACATACCCCATGGCAAAAAGACACAAATAAACTTGTCCGGCAACTCTACTGCACAAGAGAGGCAGTTCCCTGGCCTGTTCCCAAGGTGTTGCTGTACACATTACCTATCATTTTCTTTGCATGTTTCTCTTTTCACATCATCTCCCCCATTTAGACATTTTGATACGATATATAAACAATGCAAATAACCAAATAAAAAACAATTTTAAATTGGTTAAGAAAACACCCACATATGTAATGAAAACTCTACTACAATAAACCAAAAAAAGATGATAAATACAAACACACCACACAGTAATTTTCAAAGACTACTTCAAAGTACAATAAATTACTGTAAGTTATAAAATTGTGCAATTAAATATAGTGACTCCTCCGTGAACCGCCACCTTATCGTGGTGGAGGGGTTTGAGTGCCTGAATGAGTCCAGGAGCTATGTTGTCTGGGGCTACATGCCCCTGGTAGGGTCTCCCATGGCAGACAGGTCCTGGATGACAGACGAGACAAAGCGCGGTTCAAAAACCCCTTATGACAAAAAAATCAAGGCGTCCGTTTACCCCGCCCGGTATGGGGTCACCGGGGCCCCACCCTGGAGCCAGGCCTGGGGGGGGGGCTCGCATGCGAGCGCCTGGTGGCCAGGTCTATGCCCACGGGGCCTGGCCGGGCTCAGCCCGAAGCCACAACGTGGAGCCGCTCTTCGGTGGGCTCACCACCTGCCGGAGAAACCATAAGGGGCCGGTGCGTTGTGATTTGGGCGGTGGTCGGGGCCGAGTGCCCGGCCGACCCAAACCTCGGGCGCCAACTCTGGTTTTTGGGACTTGGAATGTCACCTCACTGGCGGGGAAGGAGCCTGAGCTGGTGCGGGAAGTTGAGAGATACCGTCTAGATATAGTTGGGCTCACTTCCACTCACAGCTTGGGTTCTGGAACCACTCTACTCGATCGAGGGTGGACTCTCCACTATTCTGGCGTTGCCCAAGGTGAGAGGCGACGGGCTGGTGTGGGCTTATTAATAGCCCCCCAGTTCAGCCGCCATGTGTTGGAGTCTACCCCGGTGAATGAGAGGGTCATCTCCCTACGCCTTCGGGTCAGGGAACGGTCTCTCACTGTCGTTTGTGCTTATGCGCCTAGCGGCAGTGTAGAGTACCCGGCCTTTTTAGAGTCCCTGGGGGGCGTGCTGGAAAGCGCTCCCACTGGGGACTCTGTCGTTCTACTGGGGGACTTTAACGCCCACGTGGGCAGCGACAGTGATACCTGGAGGGGCGTGATTGGGAGGAACGGCCTCCCTGATCTGAACCCGAGCGGTGAGTTGTTATTGGATTTCTGTGCTAGTCGCGGTTTATCCATAACGAACACCATGTTCATGCATAAGGGTGTCCACCAGTGCACTTGGCACCAGGACACCCTAGGTCGGAGGTCGATGATCGACTTTGTAGTCGTTTCTTCTGACCTTCGGCCATATGTCTTGGACACTCGGGTGAAGAGAGGGGCTGAGCTGTCAACTGATCACCACCTGGTGGTGAGTTGGATTCGATGGCGGGGGAAAAAGCTGGACAGACCTGGCAGGCCCAAACGCATAGTGAGGGTCTGTTGGGAACGTTTGGCGGAGGCCCCTGTCAGAGAGGTCTTCAACTCCCACCTCCGACAGAGCTTCAACCAGGTCCCGAGGGAGGTGGGGGACATTGAGTCTGAATGGACTATGTTCCGCTCCTCCATTGTCGGTGCGGCTGTTCGGAGCTGCGGCCATAAGGTCTCCGGTGCCTGTCGCGGCGGCAATCCCCGAACACGGTGGTGGACACCGGAAGTAAGGGATGCCGTCAAGCTGAAGAAGGAGTTCTATCGGGCCTGGCTGGCTCATGGGACTCCTGAAGCAGCTGACGGGTACCGACGGGCCAAACGGAGCGCGGCTCTGGCAGTCGCCGCGGCAAAAACTCGGGCTTGGGAGGAGTTCGGTGAGGCCATGGAGGAAGACTTTCGGTCGGCCTCAAAGAGATTCTGGCAAACCGTCCGGCGACTCAGAGGGGGGAAGCGGTGTTCCACGAACACTGTTTACAGTGGAAGTGGTGCGCTGCTGACCTCAGCTGAGGATGTTCTCGGGCGGTGGAAGGAGTACTTTGAGGATCTCCTCAATCCCTCCGACACGCCTTCCGTAGAGGAAGCTGAGGCTGGGGACTCGGAGGGGGACTCGTCCATTACCCTGGCTGAAGTTGCTGAGGTAGTCAAAAAACTCCTCGGTGGCAAGGCTCCGGGGGTGGATGAGATCCGCCCCGAGTTTCTCAAGTCTCTGGATGTTGTGGGGCTGTCTTGGCTGACACGCCTCTGCAGCATCGCGTGGAGTTCGGGAACGGTGCCTCTGGACTGGCAGACCGGGGTGGTGGTCCCTCTTTTTAAGAAGGGGGACCGGAGATTGTGTTCCAACTACAGGGGGATCACACTCCTTAGCCTCCCTGGGAAAGTCTATGCCAGGGTACTGGAAAGGAGAATCCGACCGATAGTCGAACCTCGGATTCAGGAGGAGCAATGCGGTTTTCGCCCTGGCCGTGGAACACTGGACCAGCTCTATACCCTCACTAGGGTGTTGGAGGGTTCGTGGGAGTTTGCCCAACCAGTCCATATGTGTTTTGTGGACCTGGAGAAGGCATTCGACCGTGTCCCTCGTGGCATCCTGTGGGGGGTGCTTCGGGATTATGGGGTTCGGGGCTCGTTGCTACGGGCTGTTCGTTCCCTGTATGACCGGAGCAGGAGCTTGGTTCGCATTGCCGGCAGTAAGTCAGACCTGTTCCCGGTGCATGTTGGACTCCGCCAGGGCTGCCCTTTGTCACCGATTCTGTTCATTATTTTTATGGACAGAATTTCTAGGCGCAGTCAGGGAACAGAGGGTGTCTGTTTTGGTGGCCGCGAGATCTCGTCTCTGCTTTTTGCGGACGATGTGGTCCTGTTGGCTTCATCAAGTCAAGACTTGCAGCGTGCACTGGGGAGGTTTGCAGCCGAGTGCGAAGCGGCGGGGATGAGAATCAGCACCTCCAAATCCGAGGCCATGGTTCTCAGTCGGAAAAAGGTGGATTGCTCCCTCCGGGTTAGGGGGGAGTTGCTCCCTCAAGTGGAGGAGTTTAAGTATCTTGGGGTCTTGTTCACGAGTGAGGGAAAAATGGAGCGGCAGGTCGACAGACGGATCGGTGCGGCGTCTGCAGTAATGCGGTCATTGTACCGGTCTGTTGTGGTGAAGAGGGAGCTGAGTCGTAAGGCGAAGCTCTCAATTTACCGGTCGATCTACGTTCCTACCCTCACCTATGGTCATGAACTCTGGATCATGACCGAAAGAATGAGATCGCGGATACAAGCGGCAGAAATGAGTTTCCTCCGCAGAGTGGCTGGGCGCACCCTTAGGGATAGGGTGAGGAGCTCAGTCACCCGGGAGGAGCTCGGAGTAGAGCCGCTGCTCCTCCGCATCGAGAGGAGCCAGTTGAGGTGGCTCGGGCATCTGTTCCGGATGCCTCCTGGACGCCTCCCTGGGGAGGTGCTCCGGGCTTGTCCCACTGGGAGGAGGCCTCGGGGCAGACCCAGGACACGTTGGAGAGACTATGTCTCCCGGCTGGCCTGGGAACGCCTTAGGGGTTCCCCCAGAGGAACTGGAGGAGGTGTGCGGGGAGAGGGAGGTCTGGAGTACTCTGCTCGGACTGCTGCCCCCGCGACCCGGCCCCGGATAAAAGCGGAGGAAGATGGATGGATGGATGGATGGAGATGGATAAATATAGTGAGTAAAGAGACAGTTGCACCCTCTTATCCACAGGAGATATGTTCTGAGGCCCCCGCTGGATGCCTGAAACCGTGGATAGCACTGAACCCTATATATAATCCGTTTTTTCCTAACAGAAGCAGAAGAAATAAAACTAAGAACGCTACTAAGTGACCAATGGGCAGGTAGCGTATACAGCACGGATACGCTGGACAAGGGGATGATTGACGTAATGGCGCGAGATTTCATCATGCTGCTCAGAATGGAGCGCAGACAGACTTAAGTCAAGCATCACTCCCAGACTCTTAGCTAAGGAAGTAGGCAAAATGAACGAGTTTCCCACTTTGATGGAGACGCCATGACAGGAAGACAGGCTAGCTGCGAGGTGTAGGATCTCTGTTCACCAGTGATATCAACAGCCTATACACGAACATTGCAACAGACCTGGGCCTGAGAGCAGTAAAGAACACCATTCTAAGGTACCCAGACCACAATGGACCAGACACTGAACTCCTACAATTACTGGAAATCAGTGTCATCACGAATAATTCTGAATTTAACACACAAGTCTACCTACAGATACAGCGGACAGCAATGGGTTAAAAAAAAAAAAAAATTTGCCCTTGGTCTACGCGAACATCTACATGGCAGACTGGGAGGAAACTCTATTTATGAAATGCCCAAACAGACCACTCCAGTGCTACAGATACCTGGGTGACATTTTCAGGGTCTGGCACCATGGCCACGAGGATTTTGACACATTCACCACACTCATGAACATACACCACTCCAAAATAACACCACACCACAGTCCATTACACTAAACCTCAAGGTGGCTTTAAAAACACTCGAGACCAAGGTTTACTTTAAAAGCACTGACACTCACTGTCTACCGCACAAATCCAGCTTCCAGCCCAAACGCACCTTCCAGGGATTGATCAAGTCCCAACTCATCAGGTTCCACCGAATATGCTCAGAGAAAACAGAGTTCAACAACACCACCGGAACTCTGTTCCGAGCTCTTAGACCGAGGGAATAGGTTCCGGAGACATATCAAAATCACAGACAATGAACTCAATATAGGAAGGCCATGGTAGCAGGGTGACTCACACTGAAAAGGTCATCCCACTAATATAAATAATGTGTCGGAAGAATGATACTTTGGCTCCTTTTCCAAAAAGCGTTATGCTCAATTACAGTTGTATGCTCAACGCAAACCAAACGTGCATCTTAAGGGTGAACACGAATTTACCTTAGATAGAAAGGCAATAATTCCAGTAAATTATTGCACCAGCAAGATGGTGTGTGCTGTGTGCTTGAAGCAGGGGAGGAGACACAGAGCTGTTTCACCGGGGGGGGGGGCTTCTTCTGGGCCAAAAGGAAGAGAGAATCCACCCAGTGTTCGATAACTAAGAGTTTAACTCGGCTGGGTGCTGCCCCAGTGCATGCACTTCTGCAGAGAGAATTTCACCAGAGAAGTTTTTTGAAGGATTTGGTCCTGCTTTACTGCCCTTTTCCCTTCTCTATCTACTGCACACTCGGACCGTCTGCTTTCAGGAAGGAGGAGATGCTGTGCGACCAATAATGAGTGGACCAGCTTTTGAAAAGCAGCTCGCCAGCATTTTGACTGACATCCCAAACTCTATGAGCTGCCACCCTGCATCCAAAGACTCTCCAACCTTGCCCGAGTTCTCAGCCACAGATATGGGTTTCTACAGAGGACCGACGGGGGGGGCACAGCCAACATGAGTACTATCAGAGCCAGACCTACTCACAATCTATAAAACCCCTACTCGTACCACCAGTTTAACCCGAACGGAATCGGGGGCCCGGGGGCCTACCCGACAAAGTCAGAATACACCTACAGCAACTCATACAAGCAATACGGGCATTATAAACAGGGAGCTGCAGACACCACCCAAGGACACTGGTAAGTCTGAACTTTCCACAAATATAAACCCATGTAGACTATGATAATGTAATCTTTAATATGAGCTTTCAACATCAGCAAAACATATTCATTTTTCCTTAAACCAGCCCTTGGACTATCAGAGAAAAGCAGCTTGCTTACTAGAGCTTATAGGTTTTCACTGTATCTTACATAGCTTTTTTAACATAGCTTATATGTCCCTCTATACTTTATCTGAAAACATATCATATGTCCAATGATTTAAGAATACTCACATTTATTACTTTTGTAGTTTCATTTTGAATACCCCCCCCCCCCCCCCCCTTTGGTGAAACTGAAATGTTGAGTGTGTACGGTAGCTGTTGCTAATATGTGGTTCATTTTATCCATCACACTGTATCGTTATGTATATGCTGCACCTGTACATTGTTTGGAAAGCAAGGAATAGAGAACTCACGTGGTCATGCACACGCTCTCGGTTCAGTCCCTGAATGATGGTGTTATCATAGTCTGTTGAAGACAATGAGGACACACTGGGAGATGTTGGGCCTCTTTTTGGTGCTCCAGATGATCCTGAAGTGTTGGGGCAATTTTGCAATGGAGAAGATGGACTCACACCCACATCACTCAGCATGATGTACACTAACTTGATTGTACTTCTGTCCCGTATGTCTTGTACTGATGTAACATTCATGAATTCATTACTGAAGTCAGGATCCACGAACTGAATACCAAAGTCTCGTTCAATTCCAAATGCTTGGCAAATTGTACTGTGAAACTCCTTTAAAGTTTCTGGCCTTCCCGAATGGAGAAGTCATTAGAAGAAGCCATTTTAAAGCCATCATTGTCCACGATGACTCTGAGCTTCATATGCCATGCCGTTAAAATGTTGTTAAATCAATATTTGGTAATGTTGTTACTTCAGTACAACATTTTCACAGTTCACTCAAAACATGAAGAGTTTAGCTGTCTACACATGACCTGTGACAGGTTGACTCTATGCTGCAATTAGCCATTATACTACTATAGGAAAAACAAAGACACAGAACCACATCTAGCAAGAAGCTGAAAGTTGAAGAAGGTGAAAGAAATGTGTACCGGTACTTTTTTCAGCATGAATGTAAACAGCACTTCAGTGTGAATTATAAGATGACGACCTACTGGTGTTGAGCTCCTCCTTCTTCCCTATATATTTTTCCTTCAATTTTGCTTTTTTTTTAATGGTCATTTGCTGTACCATAACCGTGGTAACAATAAAGAAAGAAAAAACTGATACCACACAATTACAGAAATTTATCCGCAGCTGTTGCAGATCTATGGAGTTGTGGTTTAAAACATTGTTTTAAACTGAATGACCGCTGAAATACTGCTGCCATCAGTATCGCTTTTAAGTGTTTGTTAAATGCACTTACCAAAACAATATGGGATCCCCAAAAAGTTCTGTTCCACATTACACCAAGATTAGACATGAAGAGCCTGCAATTGAAATAAACTAAAAATGAACAGGAATTAGCTAAATGGGCAAGCCTGTTCACAAAGAAAATGTAGTTGTCCAGTTAGTAATGACTAACTTGTGTGTCTACAACATGCCTGTGTGACTCACATCAGGTCACTTACTTGTGAAGATGTTAAGTCCAAATTTTCGTTATTTACATATGAAATATGCAACAAATGCCAGTTTTTAGGAGAGAAGACAATTTTCAGCAATAATTCTTTTGTTTATTAACTTATACACACACACACACACACACACACACACACACACACACACACACATTTTCAGAGCCGCTTGTCCCATACGGGGTCACGGGGGAACCGGAGCCTAACCCGGCAACACAGGGCGTAAGGCCGGAGGGGGAGGGGACACACCCAGGACGGGACGCCAGTCCGTCACAAGGCACCCCAAGCGGGACTCGAACCCCAGACCCACCGGACAGCAGGACCGTGGTCCAACCCACTGCGCCACTGCACCCCCTTTTAGTAACTTATATTATTTCTTAATTCACTGGTGGAATATTTTCTAGCAAAGTGTAATTTCTCTGATGAGCTGTAATTTTTACGAAATCACTTACAGCATTTAGAAATTATGCTTTCAAAGCTAAACTTAACTATCACATAGACAACTTGTAGTACTTTGGTTTGATAGTACATTAGAATTTCTGATGAAAGCAGAGCACAAAACAGAACTAAAAAAAACGTTAACCTACCAGCTAGCAAAATCGGATATCTCGACGTCCCCGCGTCGTGTGCCCACCATTTCACAACCTTCACTGGTAGCAGCTCCGACCACGTTAAGTCTAAGACATATACTGTATTTAAGTAAAAAAAAAAAAAAAATTACACACCCATGGCATGGCTACAAATTGCTTACTTGCCAAAAATGAGGATCCTTGGACAGGGTTATACCGAATTTACGTAACGCGCAGTACTGTTGCAAACCCTTGATAGTGAAAAAGATCCCCACCTCCACGACATAAAAAAAGCGGGAAAACGTATATAGACATGCGCAGAGAGAACAGTATGTGGAAAGTTCATTGAACAGTTTTTTCAAATTACCTTTAATTGAATAAAATTTACTTGTTTTCAATATAGCAAGTACATTTTTAAATTAATTTAAAAACATCTGTAGTATTAAATTACACATTAAAATCTATAAATTAAAAGTTCCCAAAAGCGACTCTTTCACGATGTGAGTTCTTGCATACATCTACTATGCATACCGAAAATTTCGAAATGGTGGGCACAAGAAAACGCGGGGATGAGATAATCCGAGTTTTCTAGCTGGTAGGTTAACGTTTTTTAGTTCTGTTTTATGCTCTGCTTTCATCAGAAATTCTAATGTACTATCAATCCAAAGTACTACAAGAAGTTGTCTGTGTGATTAAGTTTAGCTTTGAAAGCATAATTTCTAAATGCTGTAAGTGATTTCGTAAAAATTATAGCATTTCAGAGAAATGCTAGAAAACTCGGATTATCTCATCCCCGCGTTTTCTTGTGCCCACCATTTCGAAATTTTCGGTATGCAATGCATGATAGTAGATCATGTATGCAAGACGAACTCACATCGTCGTTGAAACTGAAAGAGTCGCTTTTGGGAACTTTTAATTTATAGATTTTAATGTGTAATTTAATACTACAGATGTTTTTAAATTAATTTAAAAATGTACTTGCTATATTGAAAACAAGTACATTTTATTCAATTAAAGGTAATTTGAAAAAACTGTTCAATGAACTTTCCACATACTGTTCTCTCTGCGCATGTCTATATACGTTTTCCCGCTTTTTTATGTCGTGGAGGTGGGGATCTTTTTCACTGGTTTGCAACAGTACTGCGCGTTACGTAAATTCGGTATAACCCTGTCCAAGGATCCTCATTTTTGGTAAGTAAGCAATTTGTAGCCATGCCATGGCTGTGTAGTAATTTTTTTTTTTTTTTTTTAAACTTAAATACAGTATATGTCTTAGACTTAACGTGGTCGGAGCTGCTACCAGTCAAGGTTGTGAAATGGTGGGCACACGACGACGCGGGGACGTCGAGATATCCGATTTTGCTAGCTGGTAGGTTAACGTTTTTTTTAGTTCTGTTTTTTGTGCTCTGCTTTCATCAGAAATTCTAATGTACTATCAAACCAAAGTACTACAAGTTTTGTCTGTGTGATTAGTTTAGCTTAAGCTTTGAAAGCATAAATTTCTAAATTGTGTAAAAAAGTGATTTCGTAAAAAATTACAGCTCATCAGAGAAATTACACTTTGCTAGAAAATATTCCACCAGTGAATTAAGAAATAATAAGTTAATAAACAAAAGAATTATTGCTGAAAATTGTCTTCTCTCCTAAAAACTGGCATTTGTTGCATATTTCATATGTAAATAACGACAATTTGGACTTAACATCTTCACAAGTAAGTTTGTAGTGACCTGATGTGAGTCACAGGCATGTAGACACACTTGTCAGGTTTAGTCATTACTAACTGGACAACTACATTTTCTTTGTGAACAGGCTTGCCCATTTAGCTAATTCCTGTTCATTTTTAGTTTATTTCAATTGCAGGCTCTTCATGTCTAATCTTGGTGTAATGTGGAACAGAACTTTTTGGGGATCCCATATTGTTTTGGTAAGTGCATTTAACAAACACTTAAAAGCGATACTGATGGCAGCAGTATTTCAGCGGTCATTCAGTTTAAAACAATGTTTTAAACCACAACTCCATAGATCTGCAACAGCTGCGGATAAATTTCTGTAATTGTGTGGTATCAGTTTTTTCTTTCTTTATTGTTACCACGGTTATGGTACAGCAAATGACCATTAAAAAAAAGCAAAATTGAAGGAAAAATATATAGGGAAGAAGGAGGAGCTCAACACCAGTAGGTCGTCATCTTATAATTCACACTGAAGTGCTGTTTACATTCATGCTGAAAAAAGTACCGGTACACATTTCTTTCACCTTCTTCAACTTTCAGCTTCTTGCTAGATGTGGTTCTGTGTCTTTGTTTTTCCTATAGTAGTATAATGGCTAATTGCAGCATAGAGTCAACCTGTCACAGGTCATGTGTAGACAGCTAAACTCTTCATGTTTTGAGTGAACTGTGAAAATGTTGTACTGAAGTAACAACATTACCAAATATTGATTTAACAACATTTTAACGGCATGGCATATGAAGCTCAGAGTCATCGTGGACAATGATGGCTTTAAAATGGCTTCTTCTAATGACTTCTCCATTCGGGAAGGCCAGAAACTTTAAAGGAGTTTCACAGTACAATTTGCCAAGCATTTGGAATTGAACGAGACTTTGGTATTCAGTTCGTGGATCCTGACTTCAGTAATGAATTCATGAATGTTACATCAGTACAAGACATACGGGACAGAAGTACAATCAAGTTAGTGTACATCATGCTGAGTGATGTGGGTGTGAGTCCATCTTCTCCATTGCAAAATTGCCCCAACACTTCAGGATCATCTGGAGCACCAAAAAGAGGCCCAACATCTCCCAGTGTGTCCTCATTGTCTTCAACAGACTATGATAACACCATCATTCAGGGACTGAACCGAGAGCGTGTGCATGACCACGTGAGTTCTCTATTCCTTGCTTTCCAAACAATGTACAGGTGCAGCATATACATAACGATACAGTGTGATGGATAAAATGAACCACATATTAGCAACAGCTACCGTACACACTCAACATTTCAGTTTCACCAAAGGGGGGGAGGGTATTCAAAATGAAACTACAAAAGTAATAAATGTGAGTATTCTTAAATCATTGGACATATGATATGTTTTCAGATAAAGTATAGAGGGACATATAAGCTATGTTAAAAAAGCTATGTAAGATACAGTGAAAACCTATAAGCTCTAGTAAGCAAGCTGCTTTTCTCTGATAGTCCAAGGGCTGGTTTAAGGAAAAATGAATATGTTTTGCTGATGTTGAAAGCTCATATTAAAGATTACATTATCATAGTCTACATGGGTTTATATTTGTGGAAAGTTCAGACTTACCAGTGTCCTTGGGTGGTGTCTGCAGCTCCCTGTTTATAATGCCCGTATTGCTTGTATGAGTTGCTGTAGGTGTATTCTGACTTTGTCGGGTAGGCCCCCGGGCCCCCGATTCCGTTCGGGTTAAACTGGTGGTACGAGTAGGGGTTTTATAGATTGTGAGTAGGTCTGGCTCTGATAGTACTCATGTTGGCTGTGCCCCCCCCGTCGGTCCTCTGTAGAAACCCATATCTGTGGCTGAGAACTCGGGCAAGGTTGGAGAGTCTTTGGATGCAGGGTGGCAGCTCATAGAGTTTGGGATGTCAGTCAAAATGCTGGCGAGCTGCTTTTCAAAAGCTGGTCCACTCATTATTGGTCGCACAGCATCTCCTCCTTCCTGAAAGCAGACGGTCCGAGTGTGCAGTAGATAGAGAAGGGAAAAGGGCAGTAAAGCAGGACCAAATCCTTCAAAAAACTTCTCTGGTGAAATTCTCTCTGCAGAAGTGCATGCACTGGGGCAGCACCCAGCCGAGTTAAACTCTTAGTTATCGAACACTGGGTGGATTCTCTCTTCCTTTTGGCCCAGAAGAAGCCCCCCCCCCCCCCCGGTAAAACAGCTCTGTGTCTCCTCCCCTGCTTCAAGCACACAGCACACACAACACACACCATCTTGCTGGTGCAATAATTTACTGGAATTATTGCCTTTCTATCTAAGGTAAATTCGTGTTCACCCTTAAGATGCACGTTTGGTTTGCGTTGAGCATACAACTGTAATTGAGCATAACGCTTTTTGGAAAAGGAGCCAAAGTATCATTCTGCCGACACATTATTTATATTAGTGGGATGACCTTTTCAGTGTGAGTCACCCTGCTACCATGGCCTTCCTATGTTGAGTTCATTGTCTGTGATTTGATATGTCTCCGGAACCTATTCCCTCGGTCTAAGAGCTCGGAACAGAGTTCCGGTGGTGTTGTTGAACTCTGTTTTCTCTGAGCATATTCGGTGGAACCTGATGAGTTGGGACTTGATCAATCCCTGGAAGGTGCGTTTGGGCTGGAAGCTGGATTTGTGCAGTAGACAGTGTGTGTCAGTGCTTTTAAAGTAAACCTTGGTCTCGAGTGTTTTTAAAGCCACCTTGAGGTTTACTGTAATGGACTGTGGTGTCCAGGAAGTTTACTTCCTGTGTGTCTCAGTGTTGTTTTATTGTTATTTTGGAGTGGTGTGTGTTCATGAGTGTGTCAAAATCCTCGTGGCCATGGTGCCAGACCCTGAAAATGTCACCCAGGTATCTGTAGCACTGGAGTGGTCTGTTTGGGCATTTCATAAATAGAGTTTCCTCCCAGTCTGCCATGTAGATGTTAGCATAGGCCAGGGCAAGTTTTTATTTGTTTTTAAACCCATTGCTGTCCGCTGTAGGAGGGGGACACAGTGGCACAGTGGTGCAGTGGGTTGGACGGGGTCCTGCTCTGCGGTTGGTCTGGGGTTCGAATCTCACTTGGGGTGTCTTGCGACAGACTGGTGTCCTGTCCTGGGTGTGTCCCCTCCAGCCTTAGGCTCTGAGTTGCTGGGTTTGGCTCCGGTTCCCTGTGACCCCGTATGGGCCAAGCGCCTCAGAAAGCGTGTGTTCACCTGCCTCATCACACCTTTTGGAAAATCTCCCTTTTTTTAAGGCATCCCTCTCTTATGATTAAGTGGTGCACGGACTGTATTAATTTGCAGTATGTTTTGGTTAATGTTTTGTTTGGTGTGGGGTGAAGTGGTTGTCCATTATTATCTTTAAGACTGCTTGCCCCCACCATGTTGCGCTCAGACATGAACTCTATTCTGCAAACGTACCATTTTTCATTATTATACATTTCCATTATAATAGAGAGGAGGTTAAAGAGCTGGCTGTCTGGTGCAGTCATCACAACCTGGAGCTGAACACCCTCAAAACAGTGGAGATGATTGTGGACTTTAAGAGAAACACCTCAGCATTATCCCCACTCACCATCGTGAACAGCACTGTGGCAACAGTGGAGTCATTCAGGTTCCTGGGCACTACCATCTCACAGGACCTGAAGTGGGAGTTCCACATAGACTCCATTGTGAAGAAGGCCCAGCAGAGGTTGTACTTCCTTCGCCAGCTGAGGAAGTTCAACCTGCCACAGGAGCTACTGATGCAATTCTACTCTGCAGTCGTCGAGTCTGTCCTCTGCACTTCTATAACTGTCTGGTTCGGCTCAGCTCCGAAATCAGACATCAGAAGATTACAGCAGATAGTTCGGACTGCTGGAAGAATCATCGGCACATCCCCCCCCCCCAGCTCTCCAAAAACTGTACTCGTCCAGAGTCAGTAAAAGGGCTAGCAAAATCATTGTAGACCCCTCACATCCAGGCCACTTCCTCTTCGAACCTTTGCCATCTGGCCGGCGCTACAGAGCACTGAGCACCAGGACAGGCCAGGCACAAGAAAAGTTTCTTTCCTCAGGCCATCTACCTCATGAACAGCTAAATCCCCCCTAGAGAGTAAACCAGTGCAATACATAACGCTGTTTATATTTATATCTATTTATCACATCATATGTCTTACTCACATTCCGTTGCATTTGTATAGAACATACATATAATGTCTCGTGACAATTTTTTGTATATTGTGTACTTAATATTTTTTATCCTTTATTCACATATTCTATCTTCTCATCTGTGTCTTGTCACTGTCATTCTGTCTGTGCTGTGGAAGTTTCTGTCACCAAGACAAATTCCTTGTATGTGTGAACATACTTGGCAGTAAAGCTTGTTCTGATTCTGATTCTGAATAAGAAAATGTCAGTCAGTAAGTAAAACAATGTTGGGCCCAAGTATTCAGAGTGGTACAGACAGCAATGTACACAATCACATCAACAGTGAGAGACAATACAGAAAGTCGCCAGGCAGGTACAGAAGGACCCCAGTCTTACCCCCATCCCCCCCCCGCGTCTCTGTTGCAGCGCCCGGAGGTTTTTATAACCCGCGAGAACCCGGGGCTCTCCCTCGGCAGGTCCGTGTCGGTTTGTCCACCAGAAGAGATTGTAATCCCCGTGTGTCCAGGCGTGCCTTCGCTGCCTCCTTCAATGCGTGGTCCCGTGCCGGTCGGTCTCCAGGTCGTCCCTCGTCGATGCGTCATCCGTCTGCTTGTCTCCGATCCCCGTCGGTGTCCCCCTTGCGTGCGGTGAGGAGCATGCACCTTTGCTTAAAAAGCGTTCCCGAGTTTTCCAGGTCCGTTGTTGGTGCCGCTTTGTGCGCAAGTGCTCCGTTCAAGGTCCCAGGCACAACTCCGCTGATGTAGTGTTCTTTCATCAATATCGAGTTGTTTCCATTTGGTGATGGCGGATCCTTGGTTTTTACACTGAGCACTTTGTTGGGTTGTTATTCAGAACAGATAACAGATATTAATGTTCAGTGTAGCTTTCGTAAAGGTTAAGCAGGACTCCTGACGTTTCGCACCTAGCTGGTGCTCCTTCAGAGGAGAATCTGCTGGCTAGGGGGGCAGTGCAGTCGTTTATATCCCAAGGTGTGTGTGTGTGTGTGTGTGTGTGTGTGTGTGTGTGTGTGTGTGTGTGTGTGTGTGTGTGTGTGTGTGAGAGAGAGAGATGTTCATTGTGGAGTGATGGCTCTCCCTTGTGGGTGTTGTGTAGAATTGCAGGTGGGTTTGAAATTTCTGTGGTGAATGTCTTGTGATGTGGCTGGGGTTTAGGTGTCCAGGACAGGTTTGTATGCTTGGATTGGGGTAGGCTGTGGATGGGAGATGTTTTTTAGGAAAAAAAAAAACGTTTTGAGCGTGTATGATGTGTGGTCTGAGGACAGGGTTAGGATGAGGGCAGGGGTCAGGGTGAGGGCTGGGGTCAAGGTGATGGTTAGGGCAAGAGTTAGGGTTCGGGGTTACGTAGGTTTCGTTCTGATCAATGTTTCTTCTTTTAATTTGTGTAATCTGTATCTACTTTTTGCCCACTTCACCGCCACCTCCCATTCTGCCTTACTGGCTAAGTCAGACGTGGGTTTCTGTGTGTGTGTGTGTGTGTGTGTGTATTATGCCTTCATGATGGGCCTGGAGTATATACATGTTGTTTTTCATCCAGGCCTCCACGTGTCTTTGCACTTTCTGTGATGTGATGTTGTTAGGGGATGAAGGTTTAATAAACTGGGTTAATTTGTTTGCCTCTTGGTGTGGTGGCGCAGTGGGTTGGACCGGGTCCTGCTCTCTGGTGGGTCTGGGGTTTGAGTGTCCCCCTTGGGGTGCCTTGCGACAGACTGGCATCTTGTCCTGGGTGTGTCCCCTCCAGCCTTAGGCCCTGAGTTGCTGGGTTTGGCTCCGGTTCCCCATAGGGTGAGTGGTTTGGACAGAGGGACAAGACATAGAGGACGGAAGTACAATCAAGTTAGCGTACATGCTGAGTGATGTGGGTGTGAGTCCATCTTCTTCATTGCAAAATTCTCCCGGCACTTCAGGATCATCTGGAGCACCAAAAAGAGGCCCAACATCTCCCAGTGTGTCCTCATTGTCTTCAACAGACTATGATAACACCATCATTCTGCCACATTCAGGGACTGAACCGAGAGCGTGTGCATGACCACGTGAGTTCTCTATTCCTTGCTTTCCAAACAATGTACAGGTGCAGCATATACATATGATACGGTGTGATGGATAAAATGAACCACATATTAGCAACAGCTACCGTACACACTCAACATTTCAGTTTCACCAAAGGGGGGGGGGGGGGGGTATTCAAAATGAAACTACAAAAGTAATAAATGTGAGTATTCTTAAATCATTGGACATATGATATGTTTTCAGATAAAGTACATAGAGACAGTGGGGGTGCGGTGGCTCAGTGGGTTGGACCTCAGTCCTGCTCTCCGGTGGGTCTGGGGTTCGAGTCCCACTTGGGGTGCCTTGCGACGGACTGGCGTCCCGTCCTGGGTGTGTCCCCTCCAGCCTTATGCCCTGGGTTGCCGGGTTAGGCTCCGGTTCCCCGTGACCCCGTATGGGACAGGCGGTTCTGACAATGTGTGTGTGTGTATATAGGGACATATAAGCTATGTTAAAAAAGCTATGTAAGATATGGTGAAAACCTATAAGCTCTAGTAAGCAAGCTGCTTTTCTCTGATAGTCCAAGGGCTGGTTTAAGGAAAAATGAATATGTTTTGCTGATGTTGAAAGCTCATATTAAAGATTACATTATCATAGTCTACATGGGTTTATATTTGTGGAAAGTTCAGACTTACCAGTGTCCTTGGGTGGTGTCTGCAGCTCCCTGTTTATAATGCCCGTATTGCTTGTATGAGTTGCTGTAGGTGTATTCTGACTTTGTCGGGTAGGCCCCCGGGCCCCCGATTCCGTTCGGGTTAAACTGGTGGTACGAGTAGGGGTTCATAGATTGTGAGTAGGTCTGGCTCTGATAGTACTCATGTTGGCTGTGCCCCCCCCGTCGGTCCTCTGTAGAAACCCATATCTGTGGCTGAGAACTCGGGCAAGGTTGGAGAGTCTTTGGATGCAGGGTGGCAGCTCATAGAGTTTGGGATGTCAGTCAAAATGCTGGCGAGCTGCTTTTCAAAAGCTGGTCCACTCATTATTGGTCGCACAGCATCTCCTCCTTCCTGAAAGCAGACGGTCCGAGTGTGCAGTAGATAGAGAAGGGAAAAGGACAGTAAAGCAGGACCAAATCCTTCAAAAAACTTCTCTGGTGAAATTCTCTCTGCAGAAGTGCATGCACTGGGGCAGCACCCAGCCGAGTTAAACTCTTAGTTATCGAACACTGGGTGGATTCTCTCTTCCTTTTGGCCCAGAAGAAGCCCCCCCCCCCCCCGGTAAAACAGCTCTGTGTCTCCTCCCCTGCTTCAAGCACACAGCACACACAACACACACCATCTTGCTGGTGCAATAATTTACTGGAATTATTGCCTTTCTATCTAAGGTAAATTCGTGTTCACCCTTAAGATGCACGTTTGGTTTGCGTTGAGCATACAACTGTAATTGAGCATAACGCTTTTTGGAAAAGGAGCCAAAGTATCATTCTGCCGACACATTATTTATATTAGTGGGATGACCTTTTCAGTGTGAGTCACCCTGCTACCATGGCCTTCCTATGTTGAGTTCATTGTCTGTGATTTGATATGTCTCCGGAACCTATTCCCTCGGTCTAAGAGCTCGGAACAGAGTTCCAGTGGTGTTGTTGAACTCTGTTTTCTCTGAGCATATTCGGTGGAACCTGATGAGTTGGGACTTGATCAATCCCTGGAAGGTGCGTTTGGGCTGGAAGCTGGATTTGTGCAGTAGACAGTGTGTGTCAGTGCTTTTAAAGTAAACCTTGGTCTCGAGTGTTTTTAAAGCCACCTTGAGGTTTACTGTAATGGACTGTGGTGTCCAGGAAGTTTACTTCCTGTGTGTCTCAGTGTTGTTTTATTGTTATTTTGGAGTGGTGTGTGTTCATGAGTGTGTCAAAATCCTCGTGGCCATGGTGCCAGACCCTGAAAATGTCACCCAGGTATCTGTAGCACTGGAGTGGTCTGTTTGGGCATTTCATAAATAGAGTTTCCTCCCAGTCTGCCATGTAGATGTTAGCATAGGCCAGGGCAAGTTTTTATTTGTTTTTAAACCCATTGCTGTCCGCTGTAGGAGGGGGACACAGTGGTGCAGTGGGTTGGACGGGGTCCTGCTCTGCGGTTGGTCTGGGGTTCGAATCTCACTTGGGGTGTCTTGCGACAGACTGGTGTCCTGTCCTGGGTGTGTCCCCTCCAGCCTTAGGCTCTGAGTTGCTGGGTTTGGCTCCGGTTCCCTGTGACCCCGTATGGGCCAAGCGCCTCAGAAAGCGTGTGTGTGTGTGTTCACCTGTCTCATCACACCTTTTGGAAAATCTCCCTTTTTTTAAGGCATCCCTCTCTTATGATTAAGTGGTGCACGGACTGTATTAATTTGCAGTATGTTTTGGTTAATGTTTTGTTTGGTGTGGGGTGAAGTGGTTGTCCATTATTATCTTTAAGACTGCTTGCCCCCACCATGTTGCGCTCAGACATGAACTCTATTCTGCAAACGTACCATTTTTCATTATTATACATTTCCATTATAATAGAGAGGAGGTTAAAGAGCTGGCTGTCTGGTGCAGTCATCACAACCTGGAGCTGAACACCCTCAAAACAGTGGAGATGATTGTGGACTTTAAGAGAAACACCTCAGCATTATCCCCACTCACCATCGTGAACAGCACTGTGGCAACAGTGGAGTCATTCAGGTTCCTGGGCACTACCATCTCACAGGACCTGAAGTGGGAGTTCCACATAGACTCCATTGTGAAGAAGGCCCAGCAGAGGTTGTACTTCCTTCGCCAGCTGAGGAAGTTCAACCTGCCACAGGAGCTACTGATGCAATTCTACTCTGCAGTCGTCGAGTCTGTCCTCTGCACTTCTATAACTGTCTGGTTCGGCTCAGCTCCGAAATCAGACATCAGAAGATTACAGCAGATAGTTCGGACTGCTGGAAGAATCATCGGCACATCCCCCCCCCCCAGCTCTCCAAAAACTGTACTCGTCCAGAGTCAGTAAAAGGGCTAGCAAAATCATTGTAGACCCCTCACATCCAGGCCACTTCCTCTTCGAACCTTTGCCATCTGGCCGGCGCTACAGAGCACTGAGCACCAGGACAGGCCAGGCACAAGAAAAGTTTCTTTCCTCAGGCCATCTACCTCATGAACAGCTAAATCCCCCCTAGAGAGTAAACCAGTGCAATACATAACGCTGTTTATATTTATATCTATTTATCACATCATATGTCTTACTCACATTCCGTTGCATTTGTATAGAACATACATATAATGTCTCGTGACAATTTTTTGTATATTGTGTACTTAATATTTTTTATCCTTTATTCACATATTCTATCTTCTCATCTGTGTCTTGTCACTGTCATTCTGTCTGTGCTGTGGAAGTTTCTGTCACCAAGACAAATTCCTTGTATGTGTGAACATACTTGGCAGTAAAGCTTGTTCTGATTCTGATTCTGAATAAGAAAATGTCAGTCAGTAAGTAAAACAATGTTGGGCCCAAGTATTCAGAGTGGTACAGACAGCAATGTACACAATCACATCAACAGTGAGAGACAATACAGAAAGTCGCCAGGCAGGTACAGAAGGACCCCAGTCTTACCCCCATCCCCCCCCCCGCGTCTCTGTTGCAGCGCCCGGAGGTTTTTATAACCCGCGAGAACCCGGGGCTCTCCCTCGGCAGGTCCGTGTCGGTTTGTCCACCAGAAGAGATTGTAATCCCCGTGTGTCCAGGCGTGCCTTCGCTGCCTCCTTCAATGCGTGGTCCCGTGCCGGTCGGTCTCCAGGTCGTCCCTCGTCGATGCGTCATCCGTCTGCTTGTCTCCGATCCCCGTCGGTGTCCCCCTTGCGTGCGGTGAGGAGCATGCACCTTTGCTTAAAAAGCGTTCCCGAGTTTTCCAGGTCCGTTGTTGGTGCCGCTTTGTGCGCAAGTGCTCCGTTCAAGGTCCCAGGCACAACTCCGCTGATGTAGTGTTCTTTCATCAATATCGAGTTGTTTCCATTTGGTGATGGCGGATCCTTGGTTTTTACACTGAGCACTTTGTTGGGTTGTTATTCAGAACAGATAACAGATATTAATGTTCAGTGTAGCTTTCGTAAAGGTTAAGCAGGACTCCTGACGTTTCGCACCTAGCTGGTGCTCCTTCAGAGGAGAATCTGCTGGCTAGGGGGGCAGTGCAGTCGTTTATATCCCAAGGTGTGTGTGTGTGTGTGTGTGTGTGTGTGTGTGTGTGTGTGTGTGTGTGTGTGTGTGTGTGAGAGAGAGAGAGATGTTCATTGTGGAGTGATGGCTCTCCCTTGTGGGTGTTGTGTAGAATTGCAGGTGGGTTTGAAATTTCTGTGGTGAATGTCTTGTGATGTGGCTGGGGTTTAGGTGTCCAGGACAGGTTTGTATGCTTGGATTGGGGTAGGCTGTGGATGGGAGATGTTTTTTAGGAAAAAAAAAACGTTTTGAGCGTGTATGATGTGTGGTCTGAGGACAGGGTTAGGATGAGGGCAGGGGTCAGGGTGAGGGCTGGGGTCAAGGTGATGGTTAGGGCAAGAGTTAGGGTTCGGGGTTACGTAGGTTTCGTTCTGATCAATGTTTCTTCTTTTAATTTGTGTAATCTGTATCTACTTTTTGCCCACTTCACCGCCACCTCCCATTCTGCCTTACTGGCTAAGTCAGACGTGGGTTTCTGTGTGTGTGTGTGTGTGTGTGTATTATGCCTTCATGATGGGCCTGGAGTATATACATGTTGTTTTTCATCCAGGCCTCCACGTGTCTTTGCACTTTCTGTGATGTGATGTTGTTAGGGGATGAAGGTTTAATAAACTGGGTTAATTTGTTTGCCTCTTGGTGTGGTGGCGCAGTGGGTTGGACCGGGTCCTGCTCTCTGGTGGGTCTGGGGTTTGAGTGTCCCCCTTGGGGTGCCTTGCGACAGACTGGCATCTTGTCCTGGGTGTGTCCCCTCCAGCCTTAGGCCCTGAGTTGCTGGGTTTGGCTCCGGTTCCCCATAGGGTGAGTGGTTTGGACAGAGGGACAAGACATAGAGGACGGAAGTACAATCAAGTTAGCGTACATGCTGAGTGATGTGGGTGTGAGTCCATCTTCTTCATTGCAAAATTCTCCCGGCACTTCAGGATCATCTGGAGCACCAAAAAGAGGCCCAACATCTCCCAGTGTGTCCTCATTGTCTTCAACAGACTATGATAACACCATCATTCTGCCACATTCAGGGACTGAACCGAGAGCGTGTGCATGACCACGTGAGTTCTCTATTCCTTGCTTTCCAAACAATGTACAGGTGCAGCATATACATATGATACGGTGTGATGGATAAAATGAACCACATATTAGCAACAGCTACCGTACACACTCAACATTTCAGTTTCACCAAAGGGGGGGGGGGGGGTATTCAAAATGAAACTACAAAAGTAATAAATGTGAGTATTCTTAAATCATTGGACATATGATATGTTTTCAGATAAAGTACATAGAGACAGTGGGGGTGCGGTGGCTCAGTGGGTTGGACCTCAGTCCTGCTCTCCGGTGGGTCTGGGGTTCGAGTCCCACTTGGGGTGCCTTGCGACGGACTGGCGTCCCGTCCTGGGTGTGTCCCCTCCCCCTCCAGCCTTATGCCCTGGGTTGCCGGGTTAGGCTCCGGTTCCCCGTGACCCCGTATGGGACAGGTGGTTCTGACAATGTGTGTGTGTGTATATAGGGACATATAAGCTATGTTAAAAAAGCTATGTAAGATATGGTGAAAACCTATAAGCTCTAGTAAGCAAGCTGCTTTTCTCTGATAGTCCAAGGGCTGGTTTAAGGAAAAATGAATATGTTTTGCTGATGTTGAAAGCTCATATTAAAGATTACATTATCATAGTCTACATGGGTTTATATTTGTGGAAAGTTCAGACTTACCAGTGTCCTTGGGTGGTGTCTGCAGCTCCCTGTTTATAATGCCCGTATTGCTTGTATGAGTTGCTGTAGGTGTATTCTGACTTTGTCGGGTAGGCCCCCGGGCCCCCGATTCCGTTCGGGTTAAACTGGTGGTACGAGTAGGGGTTCATAGATTGTGAGTAGGTCTGGCTCTGATAGTACTCATGTTGGCTGTGCCCCCCCCGTCGGTCCTCTGTAGAAACCCATATCTGTGGCTGAGAACTCGGGCAAGGTTGGAGAGTCTTTGGATGCAGGGTGGCAGCTCATAGAGTTTGGGATGTCAGTCAAAATGCTGGCGAGCTGCTTTTCAAAAGCTGGTCCACTCATTATTGGTCGCACAGCATCTCCTCCTTCCTGAAAGCAGACGGTCCGAGTGTGCAGTAGATAGAGAAGGGAAAAGGACAGTAAAGCAGGACCAAATCCTTCAAAAAACTTCTCTGGTGAAATTCTCTCTGCAGAAGTGCATGCACTGGGGCAGCACCCAGCCGAGTTAAACTCTTAGTTATCGAACACTGGGTGGATTCTCTCTTCCTTTTGGCCCAGAAGAAGCCCCCCCCCCCCCCCCGGTAAAACAGCTCTGTGTCTCCTCCCCTGCTTCAAGCACACAGCACACACAACACACACCATCTTGCTGGTGCAATAATTTACTGGAATTATTGCCTTTCTATCTAAGGTAAATTCGTGTTCACCCTTAAGATGCACGTTTGGTTTGCGTTGAGCATACAACTGTAATTGAGCATAACGCTTTTTGGAAAAGGAGCCAAAGTATCATTCTGCCGACACATTATTTATATTAGTGGGATGACCTTTTCAGTGTGAGTCACCCTGCTACCATGGCCTTCCTATGTTGAGTTCATTGTCTGTGATTTGATATGTCTCCGGAACCTATTCCCTCGGTCTAAGAGCTCGGAACAGAGTTCCGGTGGTGTTGTTGAACTCTGTTTTCTCTGAGCATATTCGGTGGAACCTGATGAGTTGGGACTTGATCAATCCCTGGAAGGTGCGTTTGGGCTGGAAGCTGGATTTGTGCAGTAGACAGTGTGTGTCAGTGCTTTTAAAGTAAACCTTGGTCTCGAGTGTTTTTAAAGCCACCTTGAGGTTTACTGTAATGGACTGTGGTGTCCAGGAAGTTTACTTCCTGTGTGTCTCAGTGTTGTTTTATTGTTATTTTGGAGTGGTGTGTGTTCATGAGTGTGTCAAAATCCTCGTGGCCATGGTGCCAGACCCTGAAAATGTCACCCAGGTATCTGTAGCACTGGAGTGGTCTGTTTGGGCATTTCATAAATAGAGTTTCCTCCCAGTCTGCCATGTAGATGTTAGCATAGGCCAGGGCAAGTTTTTATTTGTTTTTAAACCCATTGCTGTCCGCTGTAGGAGGGGGACACAGTGGCACAGTGGTGCAGTGGGTTGGACGGGGTCCTGCTCTGCGGTTGGTCTGGGGTTCGAATCTCACTTGGGGTGTCTTGCGACAGACTGGTGTCCTGTCCTGGGTGTGTCCCCTCCAGCCTTAGGCTCTGAGTTGCTGGGTTTGGCTCCGGTTCCCTGTGACCCCGTATGGGCCAAGCGCCTCAGAAAGCGTGTGTGTGTGTGTGTGTGTGTGTTCACCTGTCTCATCACACCTTTTGGAAAATCTCCCTTTTTTTAAGGCATCCCTCTCTTATGATTAAGTGGTGCACGGACTGTATTAATTTGCAGTATGTTTTGGTTAATGTTTTGTTTGGTGTGGGGTGAAGTGGTTGTCCATTATTATCTTTAAGACTGCTTGCCCCCACCATGTTGCGCTCAGACATGAACTCTATTCTGCAAACGTACCATTTTTCATTATTATACATTTCCATTATAATAGAGAGGAGGTTAAAGAGCTGGCTGTCTGGTGCAGTCATCACAACCTGGAGCTGAACACCCTCAAAACAGTGGAGATGATTGTGGACTTTAAGAGAAACACCTCAGCATTATCCCCACTCACCATCGTGAACAGCACTGTGGCAACAGTGGAGTCATTCAGGTTCCTGGGCACTACCATCTCACAGGACCTGAAGTGGGAGTTCCACATAGACTCCATTGTGAAGAAGGCCCAGCAGAGGTTGTACTTCCTTCGCCAGCTGAGGAAGTTCAACCTGCCACAGGAGCTACTGATGCAATTCTACTCTGCAGTCGTCGAGTCTGTCCTCTGCACTTCTATAACTGTCTGGTTCGGCTCAGCTCCGAAATCAGACATCAGAAGATTACAGCAGATAGTTCGGACTGCTGGAAGAATCATCGGCACATCCCCCCCCCCCCCCAGCTCTCCAAAAACTGTACTCGTCCAGAGTCAGTAAAAGGGCTAGCAAAATCATTGTAGACCCCTCACATCCAGGCCACTTCCTCTTCGAACCTTTGCCATCTGGCCGGCGCTACAGAGCACTGAGCACCAGGACAGGCCAGGCACAAGAAAAGTTTCTTTCCTCAGGCCATCTACCTCATGAACAGCTAAATCCCCCCTAGAGAGTAAACCAGTGCAATACATAACGCTGTTTATATTTATATCTATTTATCACATCATATGTCTTACTCACATTCCGTTGCATTTGTATAGAACATACATATAATGTCTCGTGACAATTTTTTGTATATTGTGTACTTAATATTTTTTATCCTTTATTCACATATTCTATCTTCTCATCTGTGTCTTGTCACTGTCATTCTGTCTGTGCTGTGGAAGTTTCTGTCACCAAGACAAATTCCTTGTATGTGTGAACATACTTGGCAGTAAAGCTTGTTCTGATTCTGATTCTGAATAAGAAAATGTCAGTCAGTAAGTAAAACAATGTTGGGCCCAAGTATTCAGAGTGGTACAGACAGCAATGTACACAATCACATCAACAGTGAGAGACAATACAGAAAGTCGCCAGGCAGGTACAGAAGGACCCCAGTCTTACCCCCATCCCCCCCCCCGCGTCTCTGTTGCAGCGCCCGGAGGTTTTTATAACCCGCGAGAACCCGGGGCTCTCCCTCGGCAGGTCCGTGTCGGTTTGTCCACCAGAAGAGATTGTAATCCCCGTGTGTCCAGGCGTGCCTTCGCTGCCTCCTTCAATGCGTGGTCCCGTGCCGGTCGGTCTCCAGGTCGTCCCTCGTCGATGCGTCATCCGTCTGCTTGTCTCCGATCCCCGTCGGTGTCCCCCTTGCGTGCGGTGAGGAGCATGCACCTTTGCTTAAAAAGCGTTCCCGAGTTTTCCAGGTCCGTTGTTGGTGCCGCTTTGTGCGCAAGTGCTCCGTTCAAGGTCCCAGGCACAACTCCGCTGATGTAGTGTTCTTTCATCAATATCGAGTTGTTTCCATTTGGTGATGGCGGATCCTTGGTTTTTACACTGAGCACTTTGTTGGGTTGTTATTCAGAACAGATAACAGATATTAATGTTCAGTGTAGCTTTCGTAAAGGTTAAGCAGGACTCCTGACGTTTCGCACCTAGCTGGTGCTCCTTCAGAGGAGAATCTGCTGGCTAGGGGGGCAGTGCAGTCGTTTATATCCCAAGGTGTGTGTGTGTGTGTGTGTGTGTGTGTGTGTGTGTGTGTGTGTGTGTGTGTGTGTGTGTGTGTGTGTGTGTGAGAGAGAGAGATGTTCATTGTGGAGTGATGGCTCTCCCTTGTGGGTGTTGTGTATAATTGCAGGTGGGTTTGAAATTTCTGTGGTGAATGTCTTGTGATGTGGCTGGGGTTTAGGTGTCCAGGACAGGTTTGTATGCTTGGATTGGGGTAGGCTGTGGATGGGAGATGTTTTTTAGGAAAAAAAAAACGTTTTGAGCGTGTATGATGTGTGGTCTGAGGACAGGGTCAGGGTGAGGGCTGGGGTCAGGGTCATGGTTAGGGCAAGAGTTAGGGTTCGGGGTTACGTAGGTTTCGTTCTGATCAATGTTTCTTCTTTTAATTTGTGTAATCTGTATCTACTTTTTGCCCACTTCACCGCCACCTCCCATTCTGCCTTACTGGCTAAGTCAGACGTGGGTTTCTGTGTGTGTGTGTGTGTGTGTGTGTATTATGCCTTCATGATGGGCCTGGAGTATATACATGTTGTTTTTCATCCAGGCCTCCACGTGTCTTTGCACTTTCTGTGATGTGATGTTGTTAGGGGATGAAGGTTTAATAAACTGGGTTAATTTGTTTGCCTCTTGGTGTGGTGGCTCAGTGGGTTGGACCTCAGTCCTGCTCTCCGGTGGGTCTGGGGTTCGAGTCCCACTTGGGGTGCCTTGCGATGGACTGGCGTCCCGTCCTGGGTGTGTCCCCTCCCCCTCCAGCCTTATGCCCTGGGTTGCCGGGTTAGGCTCCGGTTCCCCGTGACCCTGTATGGGACAGGCGGTTCTGACAATGTGTGTGTGTGTATATAGGGACATATAAGCTATGTTAAAAAAGCTATGTAAGATACAGGTGAAAACCTATAAGCTCTAGTAAGCAAGCTGCTTTTCTCTGATAGTCCAAGGGCTGGTTTAAGGAAAAATGAATATGTTTTGCTGATGTTGAAAGCTCATATTAAAGATTACATTATCATAGTCTACATGGGTTTATATTTGTGGAAAGTTCAGACTTACCAGTGTCCTTGGGTGGTGTCTGCAGCTCCCTGTTTATAATGCCCGTATTGCTTGTATGAGTTGCTGTAGGTGTATTCTGACTTTGTCGGGTAGGCCCCCGGGCCCCCGATTCCGTTCGGGTTAAACTGGTGGTACGAGTAGGGGTTCATAGATTGTGAGTAGGTCTGGCTCTGATAGTACTCATGTTGGCTGTGCCCCGTCTGTCCTCTGTAGAAACCCATATCTGTGGCTGAGAACTCGGGCAAGGTTGGAGAGTCTTTGGATGCAGGGTGGCAGCTCATAGAGTTTGGGATGTCAGTCAAAATGCTGGCGAGCTGCTTTTCAAAAGCTGGTCCACTCATTATTGGTCGCACAGCATCTCCTCCTTCCTGAAAGCAGACGGTCCGAGTGTGCAGTAGATAGAGAAGGGAAAAGAGCAGTAAAGCAGGACCAATGCCCGTATTGCTTGTATGACTTGCTGTAGGTGCTCCCAAGCCAAACATTGCCCTTGCACACCATGTGACGTCGCAGTTACCTGCCTCGCCCCCCCCTTCCTGTTCGCGGATAAAACTAATAACCAGCTTTCTCCTCTCCAGCAACTTAGCTTTACTCCACAACTTTATTCGACTACCGGCACCGAGCCCCGCCCTACCTACCTGCACCTGACCGACCACATCTCTGTGCTCAAGCGCTGTCTACGCATGCGCAACAGCTTCCCGCGGATTTCACTTACGTCCTCTTTTTAAACTTACAGGAACCGATCTCACCATTGGGTCTCTTGTGCTTGACAATGTTAATTCCAAGCTAACCTTGGCACACTTGAATTCTTCTACAAGACTAGTCAGTGGTAATTCCAAAACCCCCTTTCCATACAAAGCCACACTACTCAAACAATGAGGAACTCCCAACCATCTCCTAATAGCTTTGCTCATAACCCTTTCCAGTCTTTCAACCCCTGACATAGGAACCTAGTTAGTTAGCGGCCATCTAATATTAGGCAATAAACCAGACTGCAAGCACCAAACCTTCAGCTTCCCTGGTAAAAAAGATTTATCAAGCCTATTAATTGCCTGCACTACATCCTCCCTTAATCTTTTAACCTGCTCCCTGTCGCTTAGTGAGGAATCATACCATTGACCCAAGCTCTTAATTGGCCTTTCAGCCACTGACGGAATCTTTTCCCCATCAATCTGGAAATTCTCCTGCGATAACTTTCCTTTAACTATTGACAAGCTCCTACACTTGCTAGGTTTAATTCTGAATCCGGCCAACTTTAGATTTCCATTCAACTTTGTTAATAAGCAACGAGTACATGGCTCAGTAGTAGTAAGCACAGTCATATCGTCCATATACGTTCTGATTGGCGGAAGGCGAGAACTGTCCTTCAGCCTCATACCCCCAACCACCCATCTCGAAGCCATTATTATCACCTCCATAGCATGGGAGGTGAATCGGTGGTGTCTACAACACAACTTTGGGATGCGTGTACTGTTGCTCCCCCAATTGCGGGGTATGGCTCTCGCTAGGGTGAGGAGAGGCCCAGTTAGCGTCGTGCAGCTATACTGTTATACTACAGTCGTACAAACCTCCCATGCTTTACACACAGCAACCTCAGCTCCGCCTTCCTTTCCCCAAAAAAAACATTCACACCTACACAGGGACTGTCACAATATTCAGGTGAAATAAACCCAACAAACATTTAATATAAAACGTCCACACAAATAAACATTATATAATTCACACCACCAAAGCAAAGAAAACGAACACGTTTTTTTTCCTTTATATATATTATATGACTCAGTCTCTGGTACCGGCGTCGTCTCGTTGGCGCGCTTTAGTCTGGAGCTCCTTGTCCACCACCGAGGGAAATTCCCGCCGTTACTCACGGTTTTCGTGCAGTGCAGGAAACCGACAGCGACCTGTCCTCACAGCCACCCTCTCTCCACTGAGGATGGAGCGATGATGGCGAGTCCTGGCGACCCTTCTCTCCGGGTCCAGTTGCGCTGGCCAAACCCTAATCTTCCACTCCCCAACTCCGAAAAAAAACTCGGTCAACGCGGTGTCTCCCACACGTACTCCGTTCCCCCTCTATCCCTTAAACTCCTCCAAAAAAAAAACCTAACTGACTCCCCGAGGGCTGGTTGTCGCTCGCGCCGGTTTTTTTCACAACCCCCTCCCGAGCGAGAACGAACCCAAAACTGCTCATTCTCCTCGCCCGGTCTCAAAAAAAAACAACTCCCCTTTCTCCCCACGTGGTGTTCCAACCCTGTTCCAACCCTGTTCCAACCCTCTTCCTCCTCCGCCTTCTCCCCCGGAACATCCCGCCCCAAACATCCAACTACGCGAGAACAAGTTGCGTAGGGGCTACACTATTATTATTTTTATTTTTTATAGAGCGCTCTTCTCAAGCAGTGACACAGAGAACTTTAACACAAGGATACAGCAAGAAAAATTGATACAAACAAAGAAGATAGTCAACTAATGGCTATCATAATGAATAACTTATTATAGAGCTATAAGTATACCTACTGGCCACCGGGGAAAGGAACAAAAACTCCCAACTGAAGGCTGAGGGAGAAAAAAAACCTCTGGGGTGTCCATGGGCCAGTGGTTGCCCACCCCTCCTGGGCTTTCTAGAAAGTAACGATTTGTAAGTCAGTGTTTAACAAGTAATTACGTCGAAGCTACTTAGATGGTGCGGACAACTAATATTATCATCGTCAGAAGCGCTTATGCCAGCTAAAACTGAGCTAGAGGGCACTACGGATTTGCGGATATTTAATTTATCACTGGAAAATGACATAAATTCATCATTAGTAATGGTATGATGCAATGCAGAATTGCATTGTTTATCTTTGTGTTTACCAGTTAAGCAAGTGAAAAAGTGCTTTTTTTTATTTTTTTTAGACAATCGGGCCAGGCTACATAATAAACGTTTAGTTTAGCTGAACGCCATTTACGTTTTAATGTATGACATTCTAACTTTATTGCACGAGTTGATTTGTTGAACCAGGGTGAGTTTCTTACAGTTCGAATAAGTTTAGTTTTTGGTGCAGCCGCAGAGTCTAGGGCAAATTTTACCACCAAATTATAATCTAGAGCCATTTGATCAACATATCTACACTCGTTCCAAAATCTGAGCTTCTAATATGATCAACAATTTTAGCAGTAGTATTTTCATCAATATGCTGCACGATTTTAGTTTTACTATTGTCAGACGACACCGGCAGGTATAGATCAAAGGTTAATCATAATCAAAGGATGATCATAAATAGCCTCGTTTAAAGGTGTTGGCGCAGCCATCTCTGCGTTTTCCTCTCTCCCTCCTCTTCTCTCAGAAGCTGCACCACTCGCTTTCATAACGACGTTGTCGTCATTTGACCTAGCATACTTTTCAGTGTTTTCAAAACTTCTGAGCTTTGTCTTAAATTCTGCAAAAGTCATAGTTTCATCACTCTGTGTTACATGAACTGCGAATGGTTTAAACGATTCTGGCAAACCTTTAAGAATCATTGCAATCAACAGTCCGTCACTGAGCGTCTCCTCAGCATTCCTCAGAGCTGTAATGGCGGTTCTGCCCGAATAATGTAATCCGTAATACTTTCCTTTGCAGTTTTCTGAAGGGATGTTAATTCTGTGTACAGGTTAATAATTCGCGGCTTCCCTTTTCCTGCGGAAAAGAGGAGAGAGAGAGGAAAACGCAGACCCGTATAATATTACATGTTATAATTACGGTCAAAAAAGGACATAAAGCCCGGAGATGTCCAAATGAACGTCGTAAAAGTCAAACACGGTGGTGTAGCTATTGCAAAAGCTCAACACACAAAGACGCATCTTGCAGACGCAAAAGAAGGGACGACGTAAAACAAGCGACGCATGAAGAGGACGCAGATAAACATGCATTTGTCTTCAAAACGTGTGATTATCAGCTAGACGGGCTGAAACATAAAGGGCTAATGGTTGACACGGGAGCAACATCACACATAATTACCGACATCGGAAAGTTTAAGAAATTTGACGAGACTTTCCAAACGGGCAAACATTTCATTGAGCTTGCGGACGGGACAAGAGCGAGTGGCGTTGCGCTGAAGAGAGGTGACGCGGAGATATGTTTGATTGACAGTGAATGTATTGTAAGCAAGTGAGCACAACGCTAAAGAAAGCATTGTACATTCCTTCATATCCACAAGACATATTCTCTGTTAAAGCAGCGACTGCCAACGGGGCTTCTGTTCGTTTTCGACAAGGACATGACGAGCTCATCCACAAGGATGGGACGATATTTGAAATAAAAGAGTATAATAGACTGTACTATCTAAACACTATAGAAGGGAGGAGATTATTGTAACGGCTCTTATGACATTCAAACTTGGCACGAAATCCTCGGCCACTGCAACTATGATGATGTTTCCAAGTTGCCAGATATTGTGGAAGGAATGGAAATCAAAGGAAAGATTGACAAGTCCAAACTGCACTGTGAAGTCTGCACGATTGACAAGTCCAAATAGCACTGTGAAGTCTGCACACAAAGCACAAGGCAAATTTGTGCAAAGCAGGAACAGAGAACCCGATGTACGTGCCAAAGTCCCACTTGAACTTGTGCACACAGACTTGGCTGGTCCTATTCAACCAGAGGCTAAAGACGGTCACAGGTATGCACTTGTATTTGTTGATGATTTCTCAGGCACAATATTTGTTTACTTCCTGAAAGCGAAAAGTGACATGTAAAGGCTACGGAAAAATTCCTAGCAGACACTGCTCCTTATGGTACTGTAAAGTGCATTAGGTCAGATAATGGCACTGAATTCACAGCAACAAATTTTCGGTCATTGCTAAGCAAAAATCGCATTAAACATGAGACCTCTGCACCGTATTCACCCCACCAAAACGGTACTGCGCCAACAAAAGGAATAATATTAACATAATGAACATCTACGCCATAGGTTATGATGAGATCAAGCATATGGTTAGGGGAATTAGTAGGACCGTTAACAACTTGAGCAAAACCGACGGAGTTTAGGAGAGACGTAAAACTATTAGCGAGAGTATCCGATCACACGTCTGTAATGTTTGTGGTTTTAATGAACAGAACACACGTGGCTGACTTAAGGTGGCTTCTTTATTTCGCCATCTTACATGAATATAATCACTAATACGTCTTGCTACGCAATCCCGTTACTTACGTATTTTACATATTCTAATTCAACATATCACAACGTCTATATGAATACTGAAATCACCCATCAACATTATTTTGTCATGTGTAATGACTAAATCAGTTATAAAGTTACTGAATTCCTCAAGAAAAGAGGAGCAGGTGGATAGGAGAGAAGTAATATAATATTGGGTTTTGACTTGAAATCTAGTTGTATAACCTCATCATAATTAAGATAAAATTATCATGATTTCTCGGTGTTATTTGTAATCTATTATTGAAAAGAACACTGACTCCATCTCAACGACGTACAGAACAAAATTTATGGAAATAATCATATCCGTCTGAAGGGGCTTCTATTAGCGGAATCATATCGGACTGAGCCAGGTTTCAGTAAGAAAGAATAGATAGGACTTGTAATTTAGTATTAAGTTGTTTAATAGAACAGTTTTACTTGTTACTGAATGAATATTTAACAGACAGCATATAATATTACAGTTTGGCTTCGGTGGTAAGTTGAGAATGTTTGTTTTAATGTATTTTAGGTTTCCGGTGCAAGCGTTCCTATCACTAAGTCTAGTTAAATGCAGTGCCCTTATAATAGTTTGTATGTTTTGGCAGCACTTAATGTTTTTTTTTTAAGTTTTGAGGCCCACACTGGACAAGGCACAAGAAATCCCATCACATGAGAAACGACCACTGGTACCAGAACGAGTCCTGCTTGGGGTGCCTTGCGATGGACTGGCGTCCCGTCCTGGGTGTGCCCCCCCCTCCGGCCTTACGCCCTGTGTTGCCGGGTAGGCTCCGGTTCCCCGCGACCCCGTATGGGACAAGCGGTTCCGACAGTGTGTGTGTGTGTGTGTGTGTGTGTGTGTGTGATTTAAGCATTACAACATTCAATTTAAGTTCATGTGAAAAAGTGTAATTAAATGAAACTAATAAAATATTGAAACACTTGAGTTATTAATGTTACTGTTCTACTATTAATAGTGTACTGTGCTCTTTACACTGCTGCTTGAGAAAATCATTCATTACATTGTTTTCTCAGGTTTTTCAAATATTTACAATATTGTTCCAGACCATGTTGATGTGATAAGACCTAAGTAATTAGGTCTGCTCAGCTGCTCAACATGACGCTGCTCAGCTGGCGACTCGCTTACCTGCTCTATTAGCAATCTGGTGTGTCCTTTATTCCTTTGTTTTGTGATAGTTATACTACTCTTCGGACTATGTTTGTTTGTGTAAATGCCGGTCGTGTGCGACGTTGCCAATATGGAGCGCCGGCGTAGTGCGATTAGTTATAGTTGAAACACACTCCTGGCTCTCCGGATCCCAATGGGACTGATAGACCAAGTAGCACCCGGGCTACTGGACAACATTCCGAATGATCTGAAAATGACCGGCAGGACGGATTGAGAGGTGGACCGGGTCAACGGCTTTCGGTTGCGGCGAGCCCAGTAGATCAACAGCCCGGAGGAGAAAGCGCGGCAGACGGGGAGGGATCCGGAGGAGACTCCGGTCACGGGAATCCAGACCGGCGCTACCTGCTATAATCCTGGCTAACCTGCGCTCCATTCAGAATAAAATGGAAGAGATGAGGACATATGCAAGGTATGCTTTTGAATTTCGAGAAGCTGCCCTCCTCTGTTTTACTGAAACTTGGCTGCAAGCGGCTGCCCCAGACTCTCTTTTTGATATAAACGGCTTTTCACTTGTACGAGCAGACAGGAATGAAAATTCTGGAAAAAGCCGGGGAGGGGGGGTATTTGTTTACATAAATGAGCGGTGGTGTCGTCAATATTCTGTTAAACTGGTATTATGTAATAATGACTTTGAACTGCTGGGTATTGGGTTGAGACCATTTTACCTCCCTCGGGAATTTGGTTGCATCCTGCTGTTTGTTGTTTATGTTCCACCAAGCGACAAAGTCCATCGGGCTGCTGCTTCAATAGCGGACAGTATGTGCAACTTACAACTACAATTTCCCGATGCTCCCATCATTGTCCTTGGTGATTTTAACACCTACAACCTGGAGAAAACTTTGCCAGGATTTCAACAGGTTGTAGCATGCGGAACGAGGAAGGATAACATACTGGACAAATGTTACATAAACATTAGTAATACCTACCAATCTAGAAGCAAACCCCCATAGCCAATTCTGATCATAATGTGGTGCATCTTATTCCAACTTATTGGACCAAACTAAAAGGCAGTAAACCTTTGAAAAGGGTGGTAAGGCACTGGACGCAGGACAGCAAAGAGGCTTTGGGAGCCTGTTTTGACTGTACTGACTGGGAGTTGCTGAGGGAGGGCACTTTGGACTCAGCATGCTCAGTTACAACTGATTACATTAATTTCTGTGAGTCTATTATTCCTATAAAAACAATTAAGGTGTACCCTAATAAATCCTACATAACTAAAGATGTTAAATGTATAAGCTATCAGAGGAAAATGTCCTTTAAAAATAAGGACAAACTGGAGCTGGAAAAGAGGGACAAGGAGGTGAGAGATAAAATTAGGAAGGCAAAGGATATTCATAAGAGATATCTTGAGTCTTTTAAGGCTAATAACCCCAGAAAAATGCATGAGACCATGAAAAGCATGGCAGGTATGCCCAGCAAACAACAGAAGTCATTGGTAACAAATGACGAGGTGGCCTCTGTTGTAGAGCTGAATACTTTTTTCACCAGGTTTGAGACCTCTGGGACTGTAGAGAGTTGCAGTGATGTGCTGATGAGTACTTATAAGGCCTGATGATAGAGTGGAAATCTCAGTAGGACAAGTGGCCAACGCATTTAGAAATCTTAATGAACATAAGTCCACCGGCCCTGACAACATCAGTGCCTCTGTTTTGAAGAACTATAGGGAGGAGCTCGCCCCTGTGTGGCAGCCCATTTTCCAGCAATCGCTGGATACATACACGATCCCCACAGCCTGGAACACTTCCCATGTCATACAACTTCCTAAGAAAAAAATGTCCTAAAGAGTGTAATGATTATCCACCTGTAGCTCTTCTGTACTGGTGAAATCTCCGGAAAAAATCATCTCCCATTTGCTCTCTGTCTATTCAGGGAAAATTAGACCCTTACCAGTTTGCTTACAAGTGTGAGTACAGCACTAAAGATGCAGTAGCCACCCTCATGCATCTTGTTTTAAAGCATTTGGATACACCAAAAAGCAAACCCTATGCTGGAGTATTGTTTATCGATTTCTCTTTGTCATTTAATACAATCAAACCAGACTTGCTGCTCTCCAAAATACACCAGTTGGGGATAAATTCATGTCTCATTCATTGGTACAGTTCTTTTCTCAGTAACAGACATCAGATGGTTAAAATTAATAACACATACTCCCCCTTGCGTGTAACAAGCACTGGCGCTCCTCAAGGTTGTGTCAGTTCACCACTGTTATTTACTATTTACACCAATGATTGTGTTATCAGTACGCCTAATCATTATCTCATCAAATTTTCTGACACAGCATTGGTAGCACTGATGACCGAGGGGGAGAAGCCGGACTCCTATTTTGACAGTGTGAACACAGTGGTCCAATGGTGTACCCAGAACGCCCTTGTTCTAAATCCCATCAAAACAGAGGAAATCCTTTTTTGGATCCACACAGTTCACACCAGTCCCAGTCACCATTCACAACAAACCTATAAAGCAGTCCTCAACTTTCAAATATCTGGGCGTGTATGTGGATAATGCCCTATCTTCGTCATATCATGTGGATTACATATGTAATAAAGTTCAACAGAGAATCTGCTTTCTGAGGAGACTCAGATGTTTTGGTGTCAGCAAGGAGATTATTTATTCTTTTGTTCTAAAATTTGCAGCATTCTGCTAAACGGAAGCCCGGTTTGGCTCTGTGGCCTCTCAGTTCAGCTGAAAAGCAGAATTTTAAGACTGCTGAACATTTGCTCAAAGATGGTGGGTCATTCTTTGGTAAATTCTTTCCTTGCACCAAGCATACCCTCAAATTGGCTGAGAAGATCAGTACAGACCATTCTCATGTTCTACATGAGGAGTTTCAGCTTCTGCCCTCTGGGAGGCATTTTAGGGTGCCAGACTGTAAGAGGAATAAGTACAAACATTCTTTTATTCCTCATTCCATCACATTACTGAATCAACAGAGCAGGTCAAGGAGGTAACCCCCCCCTCTACCCTATGCACGCATATTTGCGCGCACACACACAAGCAGATACACCCCATTAATTGTTTGGATTTTGATTGATGTACCTGCACTAAATGCATATTTATTCATGCTGTTTCTGTGGATTTGTATTTATGTAATGGCTTTTTATTGTTTTGTGTGATATCTGAGGTAAATTGATTACTGAGCTGGTGAAGCAAGACAAATTTCTGTGCAAACAAAGTCTTATCTTATTACTAATGATTACCATGATTTTCACTTTAAAATACTGGTCCAATCGTGAGTAGTCCCTGAAGAACAGTGTGGAAACACTTGATTCATTACTAATGGGTTACAATTATTTTCTTAATTGTTAATGACAACCTAACCTTCAGTCATTATCTAATTTACTCAAAGACTAATGAGGACAGCTGTCCGAAAGAAAACAGAGCTGGAAAATGTGGAATTTGTATAGTTTTTATGCGGTAAGTTGGCTAGTGATGATTTTCCACAAAATACAGTTAAGAGGGGGGTTTGTTTCTTTCTGGTTAAAGAACACAACAGACCTATTTAAGTGACGGCAATACTCAATCTTAATGAGTTAATCAGTATAGTGATTGATGCATGCAGGGTGCTGAGTCAAACCAGACCTGGGCGACCACCTGCATGGTTTTTCGAGCCAAATCAAGGGAGGAAGAGAGGTGGGTGCCAGGTCCTTCCTCTGCATCTGGGGGGGAGGAAAACCCAAGGACAGGAATTGCACCACCATGCACTACAAGAAGGACTTGAACCCCAGATCCACCACATAGTGAAGCACCAATCAAACCCATTGCACTGCCTCACCACCCTCCATCTGGTGATAGGGGACATACAAGGTTTAAAATGCTCTGACCAACCTCCTGATACTTCAGACTAATCTGAAAATTGTATTATTAATAATAAGCAGCATGATGTCTGTTTATTGTGATGGATAATTGTATGTGACTGTTGATGAGTAATTCATAATTCTATTTTATGAGTCTTAGTTAATGTGTAGTACTGCAGGAGGCATACAGTATTTAATAGTTATTAGTAATTATTAATAATTATCTAATTGTTAGTACTGCAGGATCTAATAGTAACTACTACATAACTAATAATTAACTGTTACCGCAAATGCTCCTCCCAAGCACATTGGTAAATTACACTGCCACTATAAGCATTCTCATTCTCTCGTTCTGAGTTCTCTGGCTGTCAGTTGGTATTATTGTTATTACTGTTACCATTATTTATTGATGTTGCATTACTCATTGTCATTGTTTTGTTTGTGCAGTATTTCTATTGTCTTTGTCCATAGTTTGTGGAGAAGCATTCAGGAAGAATTTCAGATACTTGTACCTATGACAATAAACTAAACTTGAAATGTTAACTACTGATTATTTAATCACTCTTTCTTATTAGTTATCAGTAGTAACTGCAGTGTTAATGTAGCACTACCCATTAGTTCCTGCATAACTACCTATGAAGTATGGAGCAGTATTCTAAAGTGTTACCATCAACAGAAACTGTCTCAAGTTGAAGACCTGACTTCAATCACAGAACATCCCAAGGGGCCAAAAGTTGATGGAAAGACATACTCTTCTGGCATGAGAATGAAAGTATATGACTACATAAGTAATAAAGTACCCACCGCAAATGTGATACAGTGAAGCGTGACGGAATTGAACTCAGAAGTGTACCCTGAAGGACCACTGTTGAGATGATGGCCCAGGAATTAGGAGTGATTTCTCAACTGCAGACAGCTGAAATCATATTACTGATAGATAAAATATCAGATACAATAACTGATCAATGTGTGGCCAATTGTGCCACCATCCGTCTCGTAAGCAGCCAGTGGGGAAAAACACTGAACGAGATGAGGTTTAAATATACAATTAAGGTTACTAATTCAGTAATTTGGACCAATTTATTTACTTGACACATGAAAACAGTTTTGTTTTTTCTTTTGTAAATAATGAAAGCTTTTTATTAGCAGCTTTTAAAGTAGAGCTAAGGCAGGGACAGCTAGTTGTGTAGTGGTTAGAGCTTCTGCCTTTGGGTCCAAAGGTCGTAGGTTCAATTCCTGTCATGATGAACTCAGGGATTGAGCTGAGGGACTCAGGTGTGTGTTTATTCAGTAGGGAGAGGCAAGGGTTGCTCAGTCAATCTACAAATGTCATACAGTGGGACAAGAAGAAGCCAAAAACCAGGAGAATGAGAGCTGAAAGTTGAATAGCTGGACAGGAGAAACACCAGGGCAGGCGAGGAGGGATCGGGGGGTAAGGAGCTTGGATTGCTGATGAAGAGCTGCAGCTTCTTGAGATGAGGTTCTGTGTTCAGGAGAATCCGGACTGTCTTTTTATCCCCTGCCCCCTTGATCAGATGCGGGTGCAGTTGTTATGCATGCAATCAGGGGTGTGAGCAATATTATTTTTATGGTTAGACATTATTTATCCCGAGTGGTTTCACCAGTCTGTGAAACAGGATATTTACTAGATCAATTTAATTCACATTATTTCCTCCAGACTACAATAAAAGATCTCTCTTGAGTCTTCAATCAGAAACCATCAGATTACAAATTTGTGTCCTTACCCACTTCACTACCTGCTGTCCTGCTGTCTTCAGTTCCATATTTGACAGCAGTTAATGAAGACAGACTAGTGTTGTCATCAACATGTAAATACTGACATCCACGTATTTGTGATGTAGAATCCAGAACATGACCTGCTTCTCCTGCTCTCTTTTGTTGAGTTTCCTAACAAATGAAACTGTATTACATGATGTTTAAGAGTCTTGTAGCTGTTGAGGAGACATCCCATCCCCAAAGGTGTTGTACCAAAACCCAGGGCAGTAGGTGTTAATGGAACAAGATTGTATTTATGAAAATTATCAACCTACAGAGGGCTGAATTCAAGGACACCCCAAAAATCAAAGTGAAAAAAATGATGTGGCAGGCTATTCCATTTTGCTGAAATTTCATTGCAGCAACTCAAAATGGTACTCTGTTTACAGGTACTAAACTACTGTTTGTATGGCCCCCACGTGCTTGTATGCATGCCTGACAACGTCGGGGCATGCTCCTAATGAGACTACGGATGGTGTCCTGCGGTATTCCCTCCCAGATCTGGACCAGGGCATCACTGAGCTCCTGGACAGTCTGAGGTGCAACCTGGCGGCGTCGGATGGACCGAAGCATAATGTCCCAGAGGTGTTCTATTGGATTTAGGTCAGGCGAGTGTGGGGGCCATTCAATGGTATCAATTCCTTCATCCTCCAGGAACTGCCTGCATACTCTTGCCACATGAGGCCGGGCATTGTCGTGCACCAGGAGGAACCCAGGACCCACTGCACCAACATATGGTCTGACAATGGGTCCAAGGATTTCATCCCGATACCTAATGGCAGTCAGGGTGCCATTGTCTAGCCTGTAGAGATCTGTGTGTCCCTCCATGGATATGCCTCCCCAGACCATCACTGACCCACTACCAAACCGGTCATGTTGAACGATGTTACAGGCAGCATAACGTTCTCCACGGCTTCTCCAGACCCTTTCATGTCTGTCACATGTGCTCAGGGTGAACTGCTCTCATCTGTGAAAAGCACAGGGCGCCAGTGGCGGACCTGCCAATTCTGGTGTTCTATGGCAAATGCCAATTGAGCTCCATGGTGCCAGGCAGTGAGCACAGGGCCCACTAGAGGACCTCAGGCCACCCTCATGAAGTCTGTTTGGTCAGAGACATTCACACCAGTGGCCTGCTGGAGGTCATTTTGTAGGGCTCTGGCAGTGCTCATCCTGTTCCTCCTTGCACAAAGGAGCAGATGCCGGTCCCGCTGATGGGTTAAGGACCTTCTACGGCCCTGTCCGGCTCTCCTAGAGTAACTGCCTGTCTCCTGGAATCTCCTCCATGCTCTTGAGACTGTGCTGGGAGACACAGCAAACCTTCTGGCAATGGCACATATTGATGTGCCATCCAGGGGGTGCGGTGGCGCAGTGGGTTGGACCACAGTCCTGCTCTCCGGTGGGTCTGGGGTTTGAGTCCCGCTTGGGGTGCCTTGTGACGGACTGGCGTCCCGTCCTGGGTGTGTCTCCTCCCCCTCCAGCCTTGCGCCCTGAGTTGCCGGGTTAGGCTCCGGTTCCCCGTGACCCCGTATGGGACAAGCGGTTCTGATAATGTGTGTGTGTGTGTGTGTGTGTGTGTGTGTGTGTGTGTGTGTGATGGGCCATCCTGGAGGAGTTGGACTGCCTGTGCAACCTCTGTAGGGTCCAGGTATCGCCTCATGCTACCAGTAGTGACACTGACCATAGCCAAATGCAAAACTAGTGAAAAACAGTCAGAAAAGATGAGGAGGGGGAAAAAATGTCAGTGGCCTCCACCTGTAAAACCATTCCTGTTTTGGGGGGTCGTCTCATTGTTGCCCCTCTAGTGCACCTGTTGTTAATTTCATTAACACCAAAGCAGCTGAAACTGATTAACGAAGATCTGGAAGAGTGTGACATTGATGTCAGTGAAGCTTCAGTGTACTCTGGAGTGTGTACAGAAATCTTCAAAGAGGAGTGTGGGTTAAACCAGAGGAAGGTTTACTGCTTTGTGCATCTGAGTGTTCAGGAGTATTTTGCTGTTTTGTTTCTGTATAAACAGAAACAAAAAAACCCAGTGTTTTTGAACAAACTGCAAACCAAAGAGAAACTTGGTCTGAATTTCTGAACAATTCAGTGGATCAGGCCTTACAAAGCAAGAAGGGACACTTCGACCTCTATCTCCACTTCCTTCTTAACCTTTCAATGGATTCTAGTCAGTCTGTTACAAGTGCTACTTACAAAGAGAAGAATCAGATCATTTGATACTGACAAGACAGTACAGTACATCAAGAAGAGGAGAACCATCAATCTACTCCACTGTCTTAATGAACTCAATGACAATTGTCTAGTGGAGGAAGTCCAAGGTTACCTGAGCTCAGGAAATCTTTCAGCCAAACACCTCTCACCTGAACAGTGGTCAGCTCTGGCCTTTGTGTTACTGATGTCAGACAAGAAAATGGATGTGTTTGATCTGAAGAAATACGTCAGATCAGAGGAAGGCCTTCTGAGGCTGCTGCCAGTGGTCAAGGTCTCCAGAACAGCTCTGTAAGTACTCTGGTCTAATGGTAGTTCAGATTAGTCATAAGGGACCAACAGTAAAATACAAATCCATTTCTTTGTAAATGAATGCAGTACGGGGGGTGCGGTGGCGCAGTGGGTTGGGCCGCAGTCCTGCTGTCCGGTGGGTCTGGGGTTCGAGTCCCGCTTGGGATACCTTGCGACGGACTGGCGTCCCGTCCTGGGTGTGTCCCCCTCCCCCTCCGGCCTTACGCCCTGTGTTGCCGGGTAGGCTCCGTGACCCCGTATGGGACAAGCGGTTCTGAAAATGTGTGTGTGTGTGTGTGTGTGAATGCAGTACTTTCTTTCCCAAAAAATGTCCCAAATGTTATCTTTTTTTTTAATGTTTCTAATTGTCAATGTTAAATTTTGGAACTTAATTTTCTGAAAGTGAATGTTTAAATTAAGGAAACAGTATAACATAACGAGGCACCTTGCAGATGTGTAAACTTCCGATACTTCATAAATTAAATATTTTTGGCATAAAATATCTGTCCAAATATTGTCTTGTTAAGGCTGAACCAGTGTGGACTGACAGAGCGATCCTGTGAAGCTCTGGCCTCAGTTTTCACCGCAAACTCCTGTTCACACCTGAGTGACAATGGCCTGCAAGATTCAGGAGTGAAGATACTCTCTGCTGGACTTGGGAACAAACACTGTAAACTGGAGATACTAAGGTCAGAACTACTGGGAAATAAACAGTGTAAATGACCATTGAAGTGTATATCAGGGAGAATGCAGTGTTTAATGTGTATGTGTGTCTCTCTACAGACTCTCTGGCTGTTGTGTCACAGAGAGAGGCTGCGCTTTTCTGGCTTCAGCTCTGCGTTCAAACCCCTGTTCACACCTGAGAGAACTGGATCTGAGCTACAATCACCCAGGAGACTCAGGAGTGAAGCTGCTCTCTGATCTACTGGAGGATGAGCAACTGAAGTCTGTGTGTGTGTGTTGCAAGTCAGCAGCAACAATAACACTTCTGTGCAGCAATAACATTTGTATGCTTATGCTACAACTCCCATTTAAGTGCAAAAGAAAAATGACTGATGCAAAATAAATAATGGCATAAAACTTGAGGAGATGCGAAAAACTAACTTTTCACCCTGCTGCAGACAGGGAAGCATTTTTGCTTCCTGAAGGCCAACACAGAGAGAATGAGGAGGAGTTTCTTCCCGCAGGCCATCCGGGCTCTTGACCAGGAAAGCACCATGGAGTAGAGACTGGACTTGAATAAACAATAATCACTACCTCAGCCAAATATTGCATAGCATTTTTTTGCACAACATTGCACATGTACTTTTTTCTGATTTAATCTTTAATATTGGCGTTTACATTCACTTTGTTCACATACTTGAATACATCTGTTTTGTATATGTCCCCTCATGCATATTATTCTTCTTCTGTTCATTTCTATTATATTTTCATTAAATTTCTTTTTTTCCTGTAGTATGATTTTAATTGCTATTTTATTTGGGGGGGGGGGGGGGGCGCGGTGGAAGTGTGTGTGTGTGTGTGTGTGTGTGTGTGTGTGTGTGTGTGTATTTTTATCTTACTATGAGTATGTACCATGGACAGTCGGAAAATCATTTCACTGCACGTTGTACTAAGTATGGTTGTGTACGTGACAAAACTTGAATTTGACAGTTTTTGTGATTTATTTATTCAATAAAGAGTTTAGTAACCGGAAATGATGAATGAAGAAATTTTTACCTGTTGAATTGGACAGTGTGTGGAGCCAGACACCTTCGGTGGGCTAGTAATCCATTCTGATCCATAGGAAAATGAAAGAAAAAAATCTCTCACTGCCTGTTGGTGTTCCAATAAATGTTCCGAATGAACGCCTTCTGTGCGCCCTTCTTTGCCCCATCCATACCCAGAGCACAGCATGCTACAATGTCATCTTAAGAAATGTTGGGCCATTTCAGAAAATCTAAGTTGGTACCTCTGATCAGTAAGACCCCAGTAGGCGGGCACACCTTTAGATATTGAGCACCTAAACTCTGGAACAGTACCAGTTACTGTCATGTTGCACATCTCTGAGATGAACACAGGTAGGATGTGAATCTTCTGCCCTCAAGTAAAAACTGAGACATTCAGAAAGGAAGAAAGGAAATACTTTTATTGAAATGAATAACTGGCAACAGTCCTCATCTCCTTCGAGCGAAGGTACCGCCGTGAATTAACCGTTATTCCGCCAGCTCTTCAGCAGCCATAGGGTCCCTGGGTAGCGGTGCTACTGCTCAGCCAAGAAGGTGTGCCTCAAAGGCTGAGACACGCTTGGATGGGTTAAAGGCCAGAAACTGCTGTGGGCACACCGACAAAACACAGTCAATCCCCTGTTCCAACACACCCCTGCAAAGAAACCTGTATCCCTGCAGTGGTCCTCAAGCCTGCTTCTCGTGGCTTACAGTACATCAGGATCTCTAGTCCAGAACTTAGGCCCTCGATCAAATGGACTGTTACCAATTTAGCCTTTTCTCACAGCGCTGGGCTAGTGAGGTATTCCAGCTGCCTTTAAACTGGTTCCCCCCATCACACCCTGGCAGGAACGGGCTGTGAATTCTGATTTAGAAACAAAGTCATTCTCATTAACTCAGAATCCAACAGGGCATTTCACCAACATCCCAAGGAGTGTAGATGCGGATATGCCAATCCCAAAGTACCGTCAATCAGTGACCAATTCACTAATAGGAAGACCATTGCTCCGATTTCCAAAAAAAAAATACTTCCATCTCCTACTTTACACACTATTGCAAGACTCGCACCCATTAAAACTTACCAAGAGCAAGTCCCTCTCTTCCTGGTGCAAGTTCGGCAGCAGCTGATTTAAGGTATTACCACTCTTCCAGTTGGCAGGGTACGGGATGGGGCTCTCGGTAGGCCAGTCCTCCTGTGCAGGCAGGCCAATCACACTGAGGACCAACAAGGAGGAGTTACACACTCGAGCTATCTGGGAACACCTAATTTGACTCTAACCTTAACGCAATGTGACTCTTAACCTTAACCCAATTTAACCCTAAGTTACTCTGTCAGCATTGATACCCCCAGCCTGCAAAGCTACAAAGCATCGCTGACCATGAAACCATCTCACTATTAAAGAGGACATGTAGTGACTTTATGATTTTCTGGAGCTGCTGTATGTCAGAATAGCCGCAAAACAAGGGTCTGCCAAAAAGAAGTGCAGCCAGATGTGTGTTACACGCAAGCGTGTCTCCGTGATGCAGCGGGGGGTGTACAGTGGTTTACTGTGCTCTCCCTACCTGAGGAGGAAGAGCTCAGCGAAGATGCAGCCAGTGCTCCACATGTCCACGGAGGACATGTAGCCGGAGTGTAGCAGGACCTCCGGAGCTCTGTACCACAGGGTCACCACCTGAGGAAGTGATGTCATCATCTAGAGAACAGCAAAGAATGTGTCAGGCTGCATAAGACCACAGGACTTTGTTATGAATTTATTACAGGGTGATGGGTTTAGGAGGCAGAATACTTAGTTTAGTTTCTGTCCAGTGACATATTCACTTGTACAAATTGTTAGGGTTAAAACACTAGCATGTCAGGATCCAGTCAGTGCAGACTTACGATGGGCGTGAGAGCCATGTGGTGGCTGTAGATCCGCGCCAGACCAAAATCCGCAATCTTGATCTCACCGTGGCTGCTGACCAGCACATTTTGCGGCTTCAGGTCTCGGTGCACCAGCATGTTGGTGTGAAGGAAGTCGAGGCCTCGCAGCAGCTGTAACATTATGTCCTGCGAGGACAGGAGGGGATGCATGGGGACACCTTTTTCTTTTACAGAAAGGAGGAAACTGAAGGGACACCTGTACCAACTGACAGGCTGATCCAAACCTGTGCAGTAAATCAAATCATAACCATGTAGGTGCATGAGTGTGTAAGCTTTTTTGTTTTTAAAAATGAAATGTGTATAAATGAGTAAATGAGTAGCTTAGTATGAAAACCTCAGTCACTTTGGAGAAAAGCATCAGCTAAATGAAGAAATACAACAGTATTAACATACCTGAGACTGAATTCACATAACATAATGGTTTTCAGAAAATTACATGGGTAACTACATTAATGACATAAACTATTGTGGATCAAAGGTTTAACAGTTGATATTGCATGGACTATGACAAAAAGGACATCTCACCTTAATTTTCCACCTGCTGAGACCAGTCTCTGCTACCGAGGCAAGAAATGCACACAAATCTTGATCAACATATTCAAACACTAAAGTCATCTCTGAGGTCTGATTTTGGACTTCAACTGAAACATCTAATAACCTAGAAAACAAGTAAAATGAATTAATAAATTTAGAACTCAGCCTTACCCTGAATAAACAAATAGAAAAGAGTTCTACTTACACTCAGAGATCAACAGCTGGTTTTAACTGTCCAGAAACAGGGCAGTAATACTTTGCTGTATTATTACTATACTGTACTATAATATTATCCATAATGACTTGTAATATGTATACACTGATACAGCACTTATGTATTTTTGCAGGTCAGTTCAGAGTAAATACTTTGATCAAGAGTACTGCAGCAATAGCACCAAGTGGGGCTTGAACAAACAACCTACAGGGTTCACATAACCTGCAAATATAACCCAGAAAATGGTAATGTGTGGTGAGCAGGTCATGTAATTGCTAGGGCTGTTTCCCTGCAATGCTAAGGTCCCAGGTCCGAATCAATTCTCCTGCTTTAATAGGCTCGACCAAGGTACCTACCCTGAATGAACCAAGAATTCCTAGCTGTGTAAATGAATCAAGTTGGATTATTCAACATTGTAAATCACACAGAGCAGAAGTTAAATGATAAATAGTGAAAATTATTTATATTCTTATTCTTCTTCTTCTTCTTCTTATTATTATTATTATTATTATTAACAATAAACATGACAATAAAAACATCTATGAGGAGGGTTTTTCGATTTACTTGACCACGTTGGGGTGGTTGAAGGCCTCCAACTTGCGCAGCAGTCCCACCTCGCGGATCACGAAGGCAGGCACGCCTTCCTCCATCTGCTCGAGGACCCTGACCTTCTTGAGGGCCACGCGGCGCTGGCAGCCGCCAGTCTCGCGTGCCTTGAACACGCGTCCGGAGGCGCCCTCACCCACAGCAGCCAGGACCTCGTAGCAGCCGGCCTCCATGTTGTACCCTTACACCTCGGCATGGGGTCACAAGCACATTAGTATTACTCCACATTACTGAGTGCACAAATTGTACTTTTTGTAAGAGGTATGTTGCTGTGAAGAAAAGCTCCTGTTAAATTAATTAAATTCTCAACTTGTTCCCAAGATTGCACCAGTGACTGTACTTGAACCTGAAGTTCAACAGTTTAACAAATATGCAATCAGGGCTGCACACATTAATATTTTAATACAAACTACCTAGGTTTTCCACTCAATTTTAAACATCTCAGCCTGACAAAAAAATTACCACTGGTAAACAGACTGAGGCTAACCCAAGAAAAACAACCGGGAAGAGTCAAAACTGGTCAGCATTTGCTATCTTTTGTTCTGAAACAGCTGTAGAGTACTAAAATGACAAATTTACTGCATGTTTTGATGGCAAGGCAGCACCTGGGAACTATAACATAGGATAAATAAGACTTAATATTGCCTAGCAGTCAAACATCTAGATGAAGTCATGTTTTTTTTTTTTTTTTTAATTAAACCTTATTTAATAAAGTGATCAATAAAATACACAACCAAAAACAAACATCAAAAAATCCACAGTCAAACGAACCCAAAACCATTTTTCCTACAGTTGGTCAACAAAACTTACTAAATAGCCATTACATAAAATACATTATCAAGACAGTGACAAAGTCTTTCCCATAACAATCCCCCTTTCTGGTTTCAAAAAATATAACTGACCTATGTCTTCCCCATACAAACATACCCACGAAAGGACTGTCCCCCAATACCAGCTCAACCCAAGTCATCATGTCACATGAATCCTTCAAAACACATAAAACACTTCTAAGTTGCAGTATAAAACTTCATGTCTTTTTTTTCCAAACTTTATTTAATAAAGTTATCAATAATAATAATACACACAACCAAAACAATACATTAAAAATCCACAATCAAACAAACCCAACACTATTTTCCTACAGTTGGTCAACAAAATCACTAAGCAACCATTACATAAAATACATTGTCAAGACAAAGTCTTTCCCATAACAATCCCCTTTCTGGCTTCAAAAAATATAACTGACCCATGTCTTCCCCACACCAACATACTTAAAACGACTGTCCCCCAACTTCACATCTTTTGAGTAGTTTTAACAAAGACACCACAAACAGTACCACTTAACACTGAAGAGTCCCCCTAAATCACTCCCAGGCCCCCTGCCACCCCCGACGGTTGAGGTGCCACCTCTAAAACCCCCCAGAATCCCTCTTGTGGCAAACTGCACTTAAACGATAAGACAACCAATCATAACAGAATACCACACTATGTACAGACATGAACAGTAGTAATAACTATTTACACAGAGCTATTTAAGCTCCCCTTGGTCCTATTACAGTATATTTATAATACATTTTTATTATTCCACATTTTTAGATCACTATATTTTTATTTTACTATTATACTTTTATCCTACTTTATTTATGTTATACTAGGGGCCTGGTGGTGCAGTGGGCTGGACTGGGTCCTGTTCTTCAGTAGGTCTGGGGTTCGAGTCCCGCTTGGGGTGCCTTGCGACGGACTGGCGTCCTGTCCTGGGTGTGTCCCCTCCCCCGCTGCCCTATGCCCTGAGTTGCCGGGTTAGGCTCCGGTTCCCCGCGACGCCACATGGGACAAGCGGTTCAGAAAGTGTGTGTGTTATTAGTCTGTATTACGGACAGTCAGAAAAAAACATTTCACTGCACGTCGTACTAGGATAGTGTGTATAGGACAAGTGAAACTTGACTTTCAATAAATGCAAATATATTATTATTTATCACACGCTCCCAGGCCAGTGCGCTTATTTGACCCCACTTGACCCGGTAAAACTGTGTGTCAGAAAGTTCTGGAAGCGCTGCAGAGACCTCTGCAGTAATTGCGTTTCATTTGTAAAGTACTTCTCGTATATGAATGGGCAATAAAAGCGAACTAAAGTAGTAGTACAAGTGCAATAACCAGTGGTAAAGTAGCTGTCTCTTGGCCCAGTTTGACTGTATGCTGCATTTTTCTACTCACGTTTAATTCGTGTCACTTGTGCTGCGCTCACTTTCTTTCCAACGAAGGTCAAGCCATCGAATGACATCGTTTATGAATGTGGGGTGCACACACGTGGTGCAAGCTCATGTGGCCGTACGCTCCCGCTCCGCGAGGAATAATGAAGAAAAAAATAATAAAGAAATTAAAGAAATAAATTAACAGCGCAAATAAAAAATGTGCACTGTGTCAGTGTGCGCAAAGCTCCACACACTTACATGAGTTATATGCATCACGCACGTAAGGCTGCTTCGGCATTGGCGCCTTTAATTATTATACATGAATTACAGCCAGGTGCTGTCATTGTTGTCTCCATCCAAATGTATGGACTGTAACCTTCTGCAAATTCATTACCTTCATGCAGGGGCTCCGTGGTGCCTGAAGAGTAAGGACACACCGTCATGCCAGCCGAGGTGGCAAATGACTGCTCCTCACACACTGAGCGCACAACAGTAGGCTACAGCGTGCAGAATCATATTCTTTAAAATGGACAGAAGTGGACCATCTCCACCCTGGATGGGACAGCAGTCCATCACAAGGCAATCACACACATGTAGGGCAATGTAGAGACATCAGTTGAGCTGAAACACATCCTTGGAGTGATGGAGGAAAGCAGAGAAAACTCAAAGGAATATGGGGAGAACATGCAAAATCCACACACACTGAGCTTGAGTCAAAGAGCTGGGTCAATGCTACAAGGTGCTGTGCCTCTCTTTCTCCATATATTTTTTTTTCCCTTTCTCAGATTAAAACGTTTGACTAAAGCCAGATGGAAAATGGGTTTGTGGAGAACAATGTGCCTCTCCTTAATAGGGAAAACATTTGTGCTGAAGGTGGACATCCTCTCCACGTTGCTCTACCTTGTGCAGATGTACCCCTTGCCTCGCACAATACAGAAAGCCCTTACAAAGGACATTTTCAACCTTGTCTGGGGGGGGCAGAGATGAGTACGTGAGGAGGGAGGTCATGCATCTTCCAAAGGAAGAGGGAGGGAGGGATGTGTTTGATATTCCCATTAAGCTGGATTGTCTCTACTTCTCCCAGTTATTTAACCGACTGGCAGCTCCGATCCAGCATCCCCACCAGTACTTTGTGCGTCTTTGGTTGGCCCTTCCGATGCAAGTTGATGAAGTCCTGGTCCAACACCAGGCCAAATGCCGCGACATGGACCGCTCATTACAGCCATGCTGTAAAGTGGAGTAAGACCGGGGTCGAGGCAGAGACCCTCCTTAAGCACAGGGCCTTGTATAAGGCCTTGGTCGAGAGAAGAGGAACTCGAGTTCTTCTGGGGCTCGACAAAGATCTGACAAAGGTGGTCTAAGATGACGCTGGGACCTACTCAGCTGTCCATGAACTTAGGGCAAAGCCTGCGTTTCCTCCGGGGGTTGTAGACCCACACTTGATCTCCTGGGGCCAGGGGGCACCCGTGACACTGTATGTCGTATGCCCACTTCTGCCGCCCCCCGCCTCTGTCAGATGGCACCTTGTGAAAGTGTGCAGGGTTGCAGTTGCTGCAGTTGCCAAAGGTACTCCGGGCTTGGTTCACCCCTCATCTCAGGCTCCAGGGGGCTGCTGAAAGCTAAGTCCAACAGAGTCCTCAGCTCGCATCCGAACATAAGCAGGGCGGGGGTGCAGCCTGGTAGACTCCTCGACAGCAGAGTGGCATGCCCACAGGACCAGAGGCAGGTGTCTTTCCCAGTCACGCTGATGTCAGGAGGTGAGCGCAGACAACTGTGTGATGAACGTGCAGTTGAAACTCTCCACCAGACCATCGCTCTGCAGGTGAAGGGGCATGGTGCGCGTCTTCTGCACCCCCCAGCCAATCACACACCTCTTTCATGACCTGTGACTCAAAGTTTCTGCCCTGGTCATTGTGCAGCTCCTCCGGTGCTCTGAAATGGCAGAACATCTCTTCCCCCAACCACTCTGCCGAGGTCGCAGCACTCTGGTCCCGGAACTGCGTATGCCTCAGGCCACTTGGTAAAATAGTCGATGGCCATGAGCACGTAGCGGTTCCCCTGATCAGTGCAGGGAAGGGGTCTCAGCAAGTCTATGCCCACCCACTCCATCGGGCGCCCAACCGAAGCCGTTACAGGGGGGCGTGCGACCGGTCACTGGGGCCCTTACGCACCGCATAGGTATTGCAACAGTGCACAAACAGCTCCACATCTTGACGGCACCCCACCCAGTGAAACTGCTGGCACAGCCGGTGCAGCGTCTTCATCATACCAAAGTGCCCCACGCCGACAAGTCCATGCACTCCCTGTAACACAGCACTTGGCTGTGCACCGGCCCCTTCCAACGCCAATACAACAACCCCCCTCTCAAGGCGAGGCTGTCCCACTGTGAGCAGTATGACTTGACGGTGGGGCCGTGCAGGATCACAGCAGTCCAGGGCAGGCGTTGCCCCGACTGTAGGAAGACCCACACCACCGCCATCTCTGGATCGGCTTCCTGGGCCTGGCAGAACAGCTCCATGTCATCAGCGGACCCCCCCCCCCCCCCCCCCCATTGCTCACCATGTCTGCCGCCAGCGGGGTGCAGGTCTCGTCCGTGGTCCCCTGCCACTCATCCAGCCGATCAAAAATCAAATCAAATCAAGGAAAGGAAAGAAAGGTTCAAGATGGCGCCGAGGATGGCTGCCGTGTTGCATGCTCCAGCACAGCAATGCAGTTTTTTGTTCATTTTAACTATTTTAGCTATTTATTTATTGTTTTTAGTAGTGTGGGGGCGCAGTGGGTTGGACCGGGTCCTGCTCTCTGGTGGGTCTGGGGTTGAAGTCCTGCTTGGGGTGCCTTGTGGCAGACTGGCGTCCCGTCCTGGGTGTGTCCCCTCCCCCTCCGGCCTTACGCCTTGAGTTGCCGGGTAGGCTCCGGTTCCCCGCGACCCCGTATGGGATAAGCGGTTCAGAAAGTGTGTGTGTGTTTGTGTATTTGTTTTTAGTAGTAGAAGTAGTTAGTTTAATAATGTATGACAGAGATACACTTATAAGAATAGGCCATTCGGTTGCTCACCGTAAACCAGACTTTAATTTCCTAAACGCCGACGCTCTGTTTACAAACAATGGAGCAGAGCCCTCTGTCTGGGAGACCTGGCGGCACCAACAGAAACGCAGCCGGAGAAGGGGGAAGAGAGCCGGCGTCCTCGTACGACTGAGACAGCGGGCCTTCCGTCCTCCATTACCCACCATTCTGCTGGCCAACGTACAGTCCCTGGAGAACAAGCTCGACGAACTGGGGGCACGGATTAGTTACCAGCGAGAGACGAGGGACTGCTGTGTGATCTGTCTCACAGAGACCTGGCTGTCCGGAGAGGTTCCGGACTCGGCCATCGAGCCCGTGGGCTTCTCGACGCACCGCGCGGACCGGATGAGAGAGCTCTCGGGGAAGAGTAGAGTGGGAGGTGTGTGTTTCATGGTGAACAACTCGTGGTGTGACCGGAGGAACATACATCTCAAGTCCTTCTGCTCCCCTGACCTGGAATACCTCATGCTCCTGTGTCGGCCATATTGGTTACCGAGGGAGTTTACGGCAGTTATCATCACAGCTGTCTACATCCCCCCCAGGCCGTCACGGAGCAGGCGCTCAAGGAGCTGTACGGGAGGATCAGCGAGCAGGAAACCGCGCACCCTGAGGCCGCATTTATTGTTACTGGGGACTTTAATAGAGCTGACCTCAGAACAATAGCGCCCAAACTTCACCAGCACGTAACCTGCCCCACCCACCCTTCGGCAAATCAGACCACTGCTCTGTGCTGCTCCTCCCTGCCTACAGGCAGAAGCTGAAGCAAGAAGCGCCCACCCTCAGGACGATCCGCTGCTGGTCAGACCAGTCAGACTCTGTGTTACAAGACTGTTTCGATCACGTCGACTGGGAGATGTTCAGGTCCGCTTCCGACGGTGACGTCGACGCCTACGCAGATACTGTCGCGTGTTTCATCCGGAAGTGCATAGACGATGTGGTCCCGACCAAAACAATTTGGGATTACCCGAAGCAGAAACTGTGGTTCAATAGCGAGGTCCGGGCAGCTTTAAGAGCACGAACCTCAGCGTTCAGCTCTGGAAGTGTGGAGGAGTACAAACGAGCTAGCTACACCCTCCGCTCAACCATCAGATCCGCCAAACACCAGTAAAGAGTCAAAGTAGAGGGATATTTTAACTTCAACAATGCCAGAAGTCTGTGGCAGGGGCTTAACAACATCACATATTTTAAAAAGAAAAATAACCACCCTGCGGACACTGCTGCCTCTTTACCTGACGAGCTGAACGCTTTCTATGCTCGTTTTGAGGCGGGCAATACCATCAGCACAGAGAGAGCTCCCGTGGCTGCAGAGGTTAGTCCACTTTCTGTCTCTGTAGCGGATGTAGCCCGATTCTTCCGTCGGGTGAAGACTCGTAAAGCTGCGGGTCCAGACGGCATTCCGGGCTGAGTGCTCAGAGCATGTGCAGTCCAGTTAGCGGGTGTGTTTACGGACATTTTTAACCTCTCCCTCTCCCACTCAGTCGTCCCACTGTGTTTTAAAACATCAACCATTGTGCCTGTCCCAAAACAATCAAAAATTACATGTTTAAATGACTGGCACCCTGTTGCTCTGACCTCCATAGTCAGTAAGTGCCTGGAGAGATTGATTAGAGACTATATCTGCTCTGTGCTGCCTGCCTCATCAGACCCTCTCCAGTTTGTCTACAGGAACAACCGCTCCACAGACGATGCCATTGCCTTCACTCTCCACACTGTTCTTTCCCACTTGGAGAAAACGAACACTTACGTGAGAATGTTGTTCGTAGATTACAGTTCAGCATTTAACACCATTGTTCCCTCCAAGCACAGTGTGAAGCTCCAGGCTTTGGGTCTGAACAACTCCCTGTGCAGCTGGATACTGGACTTTTTAACTGGCAGGCGTCAGGTGGTCAGAATAGGCTGCAACATCTCCTCTCCGGTGCCCCGCAGGGCTGCGTTCTGAGCCCTCTCCTATACTCCCTCTACACTCATGACTGTGTAGCTATGCACAGCTCCAATGCCATCGTGAAGTTTGCTGATGACACGACGGTTGTAGGCCTGATCACTGACAGTGATGAGGCGGCCTACAGGGAGGAGGTGCACACTGACACATTGGTGTCAGGAGAACCACCTCTTACTCAACACCACCAAGACCAAGGAGGTCATCGTGGACATCAGGAGACAGGAGAGGGAACACACCCCCATCACCATCAGCGGGACACCGGTGGAGCAGGTCACCAGCTTTAAGTTTCTCGGTGTCCATATCACTGAGGATCTCACATGGACCAGTCACACTGATGCAGTGGTAAAGAAGGCCCATCAGCACCTCTTCTTCCTCAGACAGCTGAGAAAGTTGAGGATGAACAAAACATCCTCAAAGCCTTCTACACCTGCGCAGTGGAGAGCATTATTACTGGCTGTATCACCTCCTGGTATGGTAACAGCACTGGCCTCAACCGCAGGTCTCTCCAGAGGGTGGTGAGGGCAGCCAGACACATTGTGGGGGTTGAGCTTCCCTCCCTCCAGGATATCTACAACAGGCGGTGTTTGAGGAAGGCACGTAAGATCATTAACGACCCCAGCCACCGTAGTCACGGACTGTTCTACCTACTCCCCTCAGGTAGACGGTACCAGAGCATCCAGTCCCGCACAAGTCAGCTGAGGGGCAGTTTCTTTCCTCGGGCCATTAGACTGTTAAATATGCAGGACTGAGAGCAAAAATCAAATCCGCTGTTTTATTTCTCTGTATTTTTTTGTACATACATATAGATAGTTTATGTTCATTATTTATTTATTTATTTTTATTTATCTCCTCCGTGAACCGCCACCTTATCGTGGTGGAGGGGTTTGAGTGCCTGAATGAGTCCAGGAGCTATGTTGTCTGGGGCTACATGCCCCTGGTAGGGTCTCCCATGGCAGACAGGTCCTGGATGACAGACGAGACAAAGCGCGGTTCAAAAACCCCTTATGAAGGAAAAATCAAGGTGTCCGTTTACCCCGCCCGGTATGGGGTCACCAGGGCCCCACCCTGGAGCCAGGCCTGCGGGGGGGGGCTCGCATGCGAGCGCCTGGTGGCCAGGTCTATGCCCACGGGGCCTGGCCGGGCTCAGCCCGAAGCCATGACGTGGAGCCGCTCTTCGGTGGGCTCACCACCTGCCGGAGAAACCGTAAGGGGCCGGTGCATTGTGATTTGGGCGGTGGTCGGGGCCGAGTGCCCGGCCGACCCAAACCTCGGGCGCCAACTCTGGTTTTTGGGACTTGGAATGTCACCTCACTGGCGGGGAAGGAGCCTGAGCTGGTGCGGGAAGTTGAGAGATACCGTCTAGATATAGTCGGGCTCACTTCCACTCACAGCTTGGGTTCTGGAACCACTCTACTCGATCGAGGGTGGACTCTCCACTATTCTGGCGTTGCCCAAGGTGAGAGGCGGCGGGCTGGTGTGGGCTTATTAATAGCCCCCCAGTTCAGCTGCCATGTGTTGGAGTCTACCCCGGTGAATGAGAGGGTCATCTCCCTACGCCTTCGGGTCAGGGAACGGTCTCTCACTGTCGTTTGTGCTTATGTGCCTAGCGGCAGTGTAGAGTACCCAGCCTTTTTGGAGTCCCTGGGGGGTGTGCTGGAAAGCGCTCCCACTGGGGACTCTGTCGTTCTACTGGGGGACTTTAACGCCCACGTGGGCAGCGACAGTGATACCTGGAGGGGCGTGATTGGGAGGAACGGCCTCCCTGATCTGAACCCGAGTCTGAATGGACTATGTTCCGCTCCTCCATTGTCGGTGCGGCGGTTCGGAGCTGCGGCCATAAGGTCTCCGGTGCCTGTCGCGGCGGCAATCCCCGAACACGGTGGTGGACACCGGGAGTAAGGGATGCCGTCAAGCTGAAGAAGGAGTTCTATCGGGCCTGGCTGGCTCATGGGACTCCTGAAGCAGCTGACAGGTACCGACGGGCCAAACGGAACGCGGCTCTGGCAGTCGCCGTGGCAAAAACTCGGGCTTGGGAGGAGTTCGGTGAGGCCATGGAGGAAGACTTTCGGTCGGCCTCAAAGAGATTCTGGCAAACCGTCCGGCGACTCAGAGGGGGGAAGCGGTGTTCCACGAACACTGTTTACAGTGGAAGTGGTGCGCTGCTGACCTCAGCTGAGGATGTTCTCGGGCGGTGGAAGGAGTACTTTGAGGATCTCCTCAATCCCTCTGACACGCCTTCCGTAGAGGAAGCTGAGGCTGGGGACTCGGAGGGGGACTCGTCCATTACCCTGGCTGAAGTTGCTGAGGTAGTCAAAAAACTCCTCGGTGGCAAGGCTCCGGGGGTGGATGAGATCCGCCCCGAGTTTCTCAAGTCTCTGGATGTTGTGGGGCTGTCTTGGTTGACACGCCTCTGCAGCATCGCGTGGAGTTCGGGAACGGTGCCTCTGGACTGGCAGACCGGGGTGGTGGTCCCTCTTTTTAAGAAGGGGGACCGGAGATTATGTTCCAACTACAGGGGGATCACACTCCTTAGCCTCCCTGGGAAAGTCTATGCCAGGGTACTGGAAAGGAGAATCCGACCGATAGTCGAACCTCGGATTCAGGAGGAGCAATGCGGTTTTCGCCCTGGCCGTGGAACACTGGACCAGCTCTATACCCTCACTAGGGTGCTGGAGGGTTCGTGGGAGTTTGCCCAACCAGTCCATATGTGTTTTGTGGACCTGGAGAAGGCATTCGACCGTGTCCCTCGTGGCATCCTGTGGGGGGTGCTTCGGGATTATGGGGTTCGGGGCTCGTTGCTACGGGCTGTTCGTTCCCTGTATGACCAGAGCAGGAGCTTGGTTCGCATTGCTGGCAGTAAGTCAGACCTGTTCCCGGTGCATGTTGGACTCCGCCAGGGCTGCCCTTTGTCACCGATTCTGTTCATTATTTTTATGGACAGAATTTCTAGGCGCAGTCAGGGAACGGAGGGTGTCTGTTTTGGTGGCCGCGAGATCTCGTCTCTGCTTTTTGCGGACGATGTGGTCCTGTTGGCTTCATCAAGTCAAGACTTGCAGCGTGCACTGGGGAGGTTTGCAGCCGAGTGCGAAGCGGCGGGGATGAGAATCAGCACCTCCAAATCCGAGGCCATGGTCCTCAGTCGGAAAAAGGTGGATTGCTCCCTCCGGGTTAGGGGGGAGTTGCTCCCTCAAGTGGAGGAGTTTAAGTATCTTGGGGTCTTGTTCACGAGTGAGGGAAAAATGGAGCGGCAGGTCGACGGACGGATCGGTGCGGCGTCCGCAGTAATGCGGTCATTGTACCGGTCTGTTGTGGTGAAGAGGGAGCTGAGTCGTAAGGCGAAGCTCTCAATTTACCGGTCGATCTACGTTCCTACCCTCACCTATGGTCATGAACTCTGGATCATGACCGAAAGAATGAGATCGCGGATACAAGCGGCAGAAATGAGTTTCCTCCGCAGAGTGGCTGGGCGCACCCTTAGGGATAGGGTGAGGAGCTCAGTCACCCGAGAGGAGCTCGGAGTAGAGCCGCTGCTCCTCCGCATCGAGAGGAGCCAGTTGAGGTGGCTCGGGCATCTGTTCCGGATGCCTCCTGGACGCCTCCCTGGGGAGGTGTTCCGGGCTTGTCCCACTGGGAGGAGGCCTCGGGGCAGACCCAGGACACGTTGGAGAGACTATGTCTCCCGGCTGGCCTGGGAACGCCTTGGGGTTCCCCCAGAGGAACTGGAGGAGGTGTGCGGGGAAAGGGAGGTCTGGAGTACTCTGCTCGGACTGCTGCCCCCGCGACCCGGCCCCGGATAAAAGCGGAGGAAGATGGATGGATGGATTTTTATTTATGTTTCTGATGTATATTTTGCGAATACAATTTGTATATATACTGTGTTTTAACGTAACTTATGACATACTCTCAGTACCACATTTTCTGGAGCTGCACTAAAGATTTTCACTCTTCTCTATATGTTATGTTGACGATGATGTGACAATAAAGCTTGATTTGATTTGATTTGATTTGTCTGTGTCCACAATGAAAGCCTTCCCCGGGATCGGGAGAGACAGGATGGGGGCAGACGTCAGAGCCTCCCTCAGGTGAAAAGCGGCTGCGCACTCGGAGGTCCACTTGAACGGGGTGCCCTTAGCGGACGGCAGTGAGAAACCTCCTTCAAATTCACCAGCGCGGACTCAAAGGAGGAGGCGTGCACCAGCAAGTCGTCAAGTTAGAAAATGCACTGGCTCCTGGGCACATCCGACAGGACCTGCTCTATCAGCCGCTTGAAGGTGGCAACCGCGTTACAGAGGCCGAAAGGCATGACCATGAAGTGCCAGAGGCCCCATCCGGGATGAACACCGTCTTCTCCCGGGCCTCCGGCGCCAAAGCGACCTGCCAGTAGCCATTCCACAGGTCCAGGGAGCTGAACCACTGTGACCCCGCGATGCAGTTCAACGCATCATCAATGCGCAGCAGGGGGTAGGAGTCCTGCTTGGTTACTGCATTTATGCGACGATAATCAACGCAGAACCACCAGCTGCCATCCTTCTTCTGCACCAGGACCGCCGGCGCTGGCCAGGGGCTACTAGAGAGCTCGATGATGCCTGCAGCTCCGCGATCTGCCTCTTCGCCAGCGCCAGGTGATGCGGCCACAAGCAGATGGGGGCCGCGCCACCTGTCTCAATGCAGGTGCAGTCTTCATCCCTGGCTGCGAAGATGTCTACGGAAGCATCCAGGAGCTCCCAACTGCTCTTGCTGATACTCTTCTAACTCCGCCTCACTGCGCTGCAATAGCGCTTGCACCGCTTTGCGAGTTGCTGCCGAGGGCTGTGGGATTCACCCCGCACCGGCGGCACCCCCGCTGTATGCCTGGGGCTCTCCTTCCACCACTGTTTTGTGCGCAGCCCCAGTCCCCTCCACTTGTGAACCAGGGAAGATGGCCCGTGCCTGGAGGATCTTCCGCCGTGGCCATGTGTGAGTGAGGGTGATGGTCTCATCTGCCAGTTGGAGCGACCGTCTGCTCAGGTCCAGAACCGCTCCCGACTTAGCTCCATTCCTACAATGCACAGATCCTGGATCTCTGCGAGCCAGAACTTGGGCTCCAGCAGCTGGCTGCCCACAAACATCTTTTCACCCACATCACCACGGCTGTGTGCAGGCTCACCGATGCCTCGATCCATCCCTTGGGAGGACGACGCGCTGTTCCAGGCAGCACCCCGGTGCGGATGATCGAGATCGTATACCCCATGTCCAGGAGGGTTTTGCAGGGCATGCCCTCTATTAGGAGTTTCCTTAAGCGTTCCACTGGGAAGGAGGGTACGCCCTGAGAGGGGGTGGAGTCACAGGGCAAAACTCCCTTTGCAGCATCACCCCTCTGCCGTTTCCCTGAGACGAGGCAGGGGGAGCTCCCTGCAGTGACGTGCCTGGTGACCTCGCTTACCACAATGCCAGCTGATGATAGGCGGCTATTGGCGTGGGGTCGGTGCCTCGACTTGGCACACAACTTCTCCTTTCAGAATCGTCATCAGTGACATCCTCCAGAGAGCGGCAAGAATGCGCGGGCTCCTTCGCGTCCCTCAGGATGGCTTCCATGCTGTGCCGCGTCCAGGTTAGCCAGGGCGGCAAGCCTGACATGTTGCTGTAGGCGTTCTGTGGCGAGCACCTGGAGGAATGCCTGTAGCGCCAAGTCTTCTTGGATGGCTGCGGGGTATTGCGGGTACGCCTGCCACACCAGGAGCTGGATATCTGCAGCCAGTGCTACAAGGGCTGCGTTGCCTGGCTGTGAGCTGCCCACAGTAATAGTCCGCTATTTCTTGTTGGCTGAAACAGCGTCTCAGGGCAGCCGTGAGCGCAGGCAGCTTGTGATGTTGGTCCGCTCTCACTTCCAGCAGGACGGTCAGCAGGACGGTCAGTGTGTGTGGCCCCTTAAATTCTGTCTCTTAGCACTCTCCTCCAAGGCTAGCCCCAGTTGTGCTGCTGTAGTTGCCGCATCCCAGCCGTTGTGCCGCTCTACTAAGCGGAGCTGTGCCCCGTAAGCTTCCACTCCACAGCTGTGCTGAACCCCATCATTGATCCAAGAAAGTGAACACGTTCTCAAAAAAAAAAAGCATTAACATACAGAAATAACTTTGTTAATGTTCCTCCCTTTCTTCTTTTGAGTCCCAAATGTATTCAAGAAGTGCTTGTAGTATGTACTTCAGGGAGAAAAATAATTAAATATCTTCAAATATGTGTTTCTTGCTTTTTTAAATGTTGAAGCAAATGCATGACGTGTAAATGTATGATACAATTAATGAATACTTAGTACAGCATCTCTTCATTTACAAACTTTTTCTCTATCACTGCCCCAATCACTCGTGTTGTAGTCATTCTTTACCGCTCTCCTGGCCCTCTCGGCTGCTTCTTGGATAACCTTGACATCTTGTTGAGCTCTCTGCCAGGGGGCAACACTCCGTTGATTCTCATGGGTGACTTCAACTGGCGTGCCGATGACATTCATGCAAGCAGCCTTCTGTTGCTCTTACAGTCCTTTGACCTCTCCCTGTCCCAGTCCCATGCTACTCACAAAGCAGGCATATGCCTTGACCTTGTATTTTCCCATAACTGTGGCTGTCCCATCCTCTCTGTCACTCTGCTGCATGTTTCTGATCACTTCTTCATTTCCTTCCAACTCCGCCTCACCAGTAATCCCTCGCCTTTTTCTGCACCCATTGTCACCTTCCACTGCAACTTAAAATCTCTCTCACCTTCCTGCTTTGCCTCTCTCACGCTGTCTGCTCTCCCTTCTGCTGCACAGTTTTCTGATCTATCTACAGACGATGCTACTAGCATTTTCCTCTCTGCCTCACTATCTTCCAGACCAGCACACCTCAGTACCACCCCATGGCTCTCTAGAGCCAGTGGCCTGTGATCAACTATCTGAATTCCTCACCCCGAACTATCTGCTTGATGGATATCATGACTTACTTCAACCGTGATCGCTCAAGCTCATGTATGGTGTAAATGTTCATGCACCGTGACTTTATGATCATGCCCAGATTAGCCTTTACACAGCCACTACTCCTGTATTGCATGTAAATGCTTGTGTATCTTTAAAAAAAAAACAAAAAAAAAACTGGAGAAAGGTGATCAGGATTAGTCTATCCTGAGTTTTGCACACCTGCTCACGCGATGCATCAATAGAACTGCTCCCAGCTATTTACAAGACTTAATCAACTGTTACACCCCAGCCAGGCCCCTTCACTCGTCTACTTCTGCTCGGTTGGTGGTCCCACACACAAAAGGTAAAGCTTGGAGGTTCTCGGTTCTGGGTCCGTTGTGGCGGAATGACCTTTCTCTGTCGCTCAGAACTGCGGAAACTCTGTCTGTATTCAAGAAGGGTCTGAAAACTCACCTTTTCTAGATCCACTTCCCCCAAGATCTCTCCAGCTCATTTATGGTGTAACTTTTCACGCATCGTAATTCCATAAGCATCCCCAGATACAACCTTTATTCAGCCACCACTCTGGCATTGTACTTGCTTATTTGTATCTTATAATATTTAAGAAAAAAAATTGATGGGAGGGTATCTGGATTTGTCTATCCTGTGTTTTATGCACCTACTTGAACAATGAACCTTGGTGCACCAAGTGGTAGGTAACAAATTGGGTTTGCTTGAGTCTTTCATGTCTGCAGCTATGTCTCCTTCTCTTAATATAATGCATAAATTGTACTTTTGCTGAGATGTACGTCGCTTTGGACAAAAGCATCTGCTAAATGAATAAATGTAAATGTAAACTAGGTTTACTTAAGAATCACATGTCTGCATCTACGTGTCCGTTTCTCCTACTGTAATACACAAATTGTATTTTCTCTGAGATGTACGTCGCTTTGGAGAAAAGCATCTGCTAAATGAATACAGGTAAATGTAATTAAATTTTGGTATAACATCTCTAGGCTTCTAACACCCAATTTTCAGTTTCTGGAAAGAAATATCAGTATGATGAAATCTATCAGAAACAAGTGCAAAAAAATTTTAAACGTTATGCATCGATCAGATGAGACAGAAGCACAGTAATGTACTGTAGTTGTACCATCAGCTCTTACCAGTTGCTTCCCTGTCTCGTGTTCACTTTGCTTCAATGCTTTTGCGCAGTGGCAGTGTAAGAATGACTGCCTAGCCTTCTCCCTCCTCCAGCCACCATGATGCATGACATATAAGTGCATGGCACTTGCCCAGGGTCACGGTATGAGTACAGACCATGAAAATGGGGCCTCACAATCACACACACACACACACACACACACACATCTTCAGAACCGCTCGTCCCATACGGGGTCACGGGGAACCGGAGCCTACCCGGTGACACAGGGCGTAAGGCCGGAGGGGGAGGGGACACACCCAGGACGGGACGCCAGTCCGTCACAAGGCACCCCAAGCGGGACTCGAACCCCAGACCCACCGGAGAGCAGGACTGTGGTTCAACCCACTGCGCCACCGCACCCCCGGCCTCACAATCCTTCTGGCTTTTTGGATTTCAAGCAAGAGGGTATTTCATCCAGGGTGTACCCCTCCTAGCTTAGTGTCCTGTAACTCCAGGATAGGTTTCTGACAACCAGCCCATTACAGGGTAGCCTCACAAACACCATGGACAATTTAGAATCACCAATTCGCCTGAAACCTATGTCTTCAAACTGTGGGAGGAAACCCACTCTAACACAGGGGAAACATATAAACTCCACACAGACATTTGAATTTGAACTCACACCCAAACCCACAGCCCAGGAGTCACCCATTGAATGACAAGAGCACAGGAAACATGACACCACAGTCACTCACTGGTCAGGTAGAGGTTCTTCAGTGGGGAAACTTCTATGTACACAGGCCACATGCAAGTTCCTATTCAGTTCTGTTGCCAGTTAGTAGGGGTGCTCTTGCCATCAGTCACCCACCTAAAAGCAACTATGACAGCATAAGAGGTGTTTTGTCAGGCTGAACCTGCTGGAATTACATCATCTAAACTGCAGGGTCTGTTGAATCACCCCTCACATCTGGAGAGCAAGTTCCAGCTTGTATGTTTGAGCGTGGAAATCCAGCTTTTCTCATTTACTGGTCGATGGGACTCCAGCGATAGCAGCATGGTGGCACTAGGTGGAGACATGGTCTTTTCAGTTTGATGCTCCAGCAGTGGAACTTTCATTCACGTTCTTGGAAGTTTCTGGTACAAGTTGATGATCTTCCATGGCAGAACATATTAGGCCATATGCGACTTGATCTTTAAGGAGCTTCTTTCAACTTTCAAATTTGGCAACATGTAAAGAAATTCACAAACAATGACCTAAAAATCTACGAGACGGTAACATCACATGGTGATGTGATTGCATTTTTCAGGTCAAATACTGGGATTTTCCCTGTGGTCATACGGGATGTCCTATCGCAAGGTGAAGTACTTGTCTTTCCCAGGTGAACTGTTTATGTGAATGTATGATGACAATTTAGTTATTGAATTACCCTAGGTGTGAACTCATTTTGCTATTCACATAATATGCAATGTGAAAGACAACATTATTATAAAATAATGAAGAGCAGGGAAAGTTGATCCATCTTTTATTAGTATTCATTCTTATAGTACCTACCCTTTCTATTTGAACCCAAACAATGAATAAAATTACATGTACAATATAGTAATATGGACAGTTTAATGCTGATTATAGATATGTAAAACCAATGACAAAGCAGTATTGCTTGTGTGACCTTGAGCAATACTGCATTTCATGTAAATGCTTTGACTAAGTCATGCTTCCTTCAGTTAAGAAGCATTACGGTGATTCCTATGTACACAGAATGCTTAGAAACTGGTTCATGCTTTTGTTTCAAACAGGCTGGACTATTGTAATGCTTTATTATCGGGTTGTCCATACCAATCTGTATCCAGGCTACAGTTGGTACAAAATATTGCTGTGAGAATTGCCACTAGAACTAGGAAGTACGACCATATAGCACTGGTACCTAAATCATTACATTGGCTCTCTGTTGCATTTAGAGTTGATTATAAAATCCCACTTTTGACATATAAGGCAGTACATGGCATTGCTTACCTTTATGAGATTATTGATTCTTATATCCCAGGACTATAACATCCACATTCATCGGATGCAGGTTATATTAAAGTACCTGTGATCAATAAGACCTCAGGAAGAGGTCACGTCTTTAGCTACAGAGCACCTAAACAGTTTACAATTTGCTAACTCTTTTCTTTCTTCTTGTTGAGCATTGTCTCGCTACACAAGACTTGAGGAGGCTGGCCAGCGGCGACAGACGAATCCCATGCTGACTGAAGATGATGACCAACTGGCATGATGGACGAGACGTACCATTCTGAGCTGGGGATTCAAGATACCATATATCAACAAAATCATTTTTACTTGTTACCTGGTTTAGAATTGTTACTAATCTGGAATGCCCAGGAGGGGTGGGCAGCTACCGGCCCTTGGACCCCCAGAGGTTTTTTTTTTTTTTTTCCACCCTCGATTTTCAATTGGGAGTTTTTGTTCCTTTCCTCCGTGGCCAGTAGGCATACTTATATCTCTATAAAAGTACTATATTATGGTAGTCATTAGTCAACTGTCTTCTTTGTTTCTTATCTGATATATCTGTTTTTCTTGCCTTATACCTGTGTTAAAGCTCTCTGTGTCACTGCATGAGAAGAGCGCTCTATAAAAGTAAATTGAATTGAATAAAAAATAAATTGAACACTGCTGTCCTGATGCTCCAATCACACGTACGTGTTGTCCATTGGTGGGGACTCTTGCCACCTTCTTTCTCATCAGGGTGGACCGGCACCCCTATGCCAGCATCACACCTTTGGGGCAGTTCCAAGCATTCTTTCTTCTAGTGGCCAGATTTGTCACAGTTATAGCGCTTTCCATTTCCAAGAGAACCTTCACGTCCATTCCCAGCAACACCACTTCTTCCTCATCCACGTCCCCGGCTTTGTGCCTGCAGGGGTTGATACTGAAATAGGAAAGCTGAGTGGACATCCGGTTTGTATGCTTTTTCTCTATCTGCTCTCTCAGGTTCCTCTCAGCATGATTGGCATATGGATGCAGCTCACTCAGTTCGGCTTCCTCCCATTCCAGGAAGTCTTCACTCAAATCTCAACCCCATCAACAAGTAATGATGAAGTTGCTGTGTTTCTCTCATCCCCTTCTGTAATGCTTGAGTTGTTGGTTATTAATTCTTGTAGCCTGTGTTCCCATTCACTCACCGTTTCGTTCTCTTTTGTCCAATCAGTTTGTCTCCTATATTTTTATTCGATGTGAGTTTTAAGGTCCTGCCATTCAATTGCCCAATTCTGATGATCACAGTTTCTTGCATTCCACCCTTCTCTCAGTCCATTCCAATCCCCCTTTAGCTTTCTCCTGAGCACCTGGGTCCACTCACCTCCACTGGGATGCTAGATGTTGTCCGGGTCTCCTTAGTGGCTTCCCAGAACCTTTGTCCGCCCACCTGTTCAGGATCTGGCAGGCTATTATAGACATCAATCTGTTCCTGAATGTCCCATTTCCTCTGGACCAATGGCAACTGGCGGTGAGGGCCTCCCAGGGCTGTTTCGCACTCTCTGCTCTTCGTCTGCATGCAGCCACAGGAAGTTCCTCCTCCCCTTCCTTCGCCTCCTCCCGCTGCTCCTTCATCAACACCATCACAAGGAGGAGGGGCTGCATGTAACACAGAATAAAGAGGAGATTCTTCTTTTACCTTTTCTGGGTGGCGCTTACCCATCTGTGGAGGATCCACTGTCTTCGAGACCAAGGTCATCACTGCAGCCTTTGCTTCAGCTTTTGCTTGTTCTGTCTTCAGTTTTAGGGCAAGATCGTTCACACGCATCTGGGCAACTTCTAATGCGTTCTCCCTTACTAAATCCTCCCATTTCTCACACTTATACTTGTTATATCCTCTTGCACCACGACAACATCCCCCAGTTTGTCTTTCTGAAGCATATCGATCATTCCTCAACACAACAGGATCAAAAGTACCTTGTTTAGGCCATTTCCCTCTAGTCTGCTTATGCCACTTTCTACATTCCTTTTTATATGACTGATCTGTTTGGCCTTCAGGGGGCACGGTGGCGAAGTGGGTTTGGCTGGGTCCTGCTCTCCGGTGGGTCTGGGGTTTGAATCCCGCTTGGGATGCCTTGCGGTGGACTGGAGTCCCGTCCTGGGTGTGTCCCCTCCCCGTCCAGCCTTACACCCTATGTTGCCTGGTTAGGCTCCGGCTTCCTGTGACCCCACATGGGACAAGAGGTTTCAGAAAATGTCTGTGTGGGGTGTGTGTGTGTGTGTGTGTGTGTTTTGCCTTCTAGGACTACACTTTTTCCCACTCTGCAACTGCTTCCCATTTCCCTTGTTATGTTCCCGCATGAATGTCTCAAACTCTGTCGGATCAGAGACGGGGTCAGGAGTAATGGGTTTACTGTCAGTTTCCCATTGTTATTTTCTTTTACCATCCAGGTCCTGCAACTTACTCTTTAATGCTTTCAATTGCTATGCAGTCACATAGTCAGTGAAAGGTTCTCACTTGGGAAAAGAGTCAAAAAAACAAAGGGTTTTCTTCAGCTGTTTCTCAGGGCTGAATAATTTACTGAATTGATCCATTTTCTTGTATGCGGCTGCTCAGGGGCTTTTGTTCCATCATTCCTAGATTCAATCATGAATTTTCAACACATTTTTACAAAATAAACAATGTACAGTGTTAACCCCCACCTTCCTTGTCTCTCTACCACGATTTCTGATCCTAGGGTTAGGCTGAGGAGAGTTATGGGCTTTGTACACACAGTTGTGTTTCAGTTGCTCTGGCAACAACGTGTTCTCCTCCAGGTTGTAACATGTCCCTTTTGTTTTAGGTGTGTTTCTGCGTGGTGGAGTGATGCTGGTGACTGAAGCATTGCTGGGAGGTGTGTAAAGGTGTTGTGTGCGTGTTTGCCTATGGGTTGGGGTTGGAGTTTGGGTTAGGGTTGTCTTTGCTTGGTTCACCTTACCTTTCATTGAGCCCCTCGGGAGTTCATGTGCGGAGGGCATGAATCCACTTTTGTTCCGCTCTACACCTGTCCCCGGTTAGCTTCTAGACCTGTCATGTTTAGGCTGTCTAACCCGTGGTCTATGAAGTGGTTAATAAGTGCAGTGGTCCTAGTTCTATGGGAGATGCTATATAAGTGTTGTTTCAGCCTGGTGCTGAGCACATGTTTGGTCTTCCCTACCAGCCTTGTTTGGCACCTGTTGTAGGTGATCAGGTACACTGTGTTTTTTGTGGACAGTGTGATTGATTGTCGGCCAGACTGTCCCCCTCCTACGTGTATGACGTATGACGTATACACACACAAAAGGTGTATACCCAAAACACTGAAACACTGGTGTAAAAAGGATTGCCAACCCTAACAGAATGTGTATTGTGCGTTGATGACCACATAAAAAGAAGCAAAGGAAAGTACAAGTCCCGCCTTCAAGTTTTGTGCTGGTGGTGTTGATAACCGTGCTGGAGAGTGTTAATGCTTCCTTTTGGGTTCACACCATGTAACTTCTGTTTATAATAAGTTTAGGCTTGGGTTTAATTGTTGTTTTTCCCTGCCAAGGAACACCGAGGGTATGTGCACAAATGCCATCAACGGTCATGTCCGTAGTGTCGAGGAATGTAGTTTTATCACTGGCAAAAGTGGGTGCCTTCGCGACTTGGGTTTGCGGTTGTGCCGGGACCTCCACGTGAACAAGGTAACTTCTGCGGCCCTTTCTCCAAAACAATTTTTCACAGCACTGCGCAGCTATGGTCGGTCTGTCGATTATGAAACTACCGCAGCAACTGCTGCGAATATAAAAACTGGCAGGAAGTGTAAATCACTGCATAGACATTCTAAAAGATGAATATCTGCAGAACAAAAAATGGAGCCATGGTGGGAAAAGTCTCTACAATAATGTAAAGCATGTAAGTGTGGATTTTAGCATTACTTTGAGCTTTTAATCTTGTATTTCTTCTTCCTTCACGTGTGCTCCAAGCAGGTTTGTGGCTTCAAACAAGAAATTGCAGCAAGTGCATCAGTCATTTACCTTTTTGATAGCTATCGAAAACGTAACAATTACAGACTTGTGTGTAAATGGCATTGCCATTTTAACACATTTACAGTGAATGTTTCTTCAAGTTTGAGTAATGACCTTGAGTAATGCAATACAATGACAGTAAATAATGGTAACAATAATAACAATAACAATAAATAACAGTAGTCAGCCAGAGAACTCAGAACATGAGACTGAGAATGCTTAAAGTGACAATGTAGTCTACCAGTGTGCTTGGAAGGAGCAGTCCAGCTCTAGTTACTAAAGGTGGCACATTGGTGAGTGTTGTATACTCTTACAGCAGTGGGGTAAGAGCTATTCCTGTATCTAGCTGTGCGGGTTCGAATAGACCTAAGCCATTTTGCAGATGGCAGGGAAGAGAAAAATGCCCATGCGGGGTGAGTATGATTTTTCATGATGCGCATTGTCTTTCTGAGGCAGCGTGTGGTTTAGGTGTCCTGGATTGCTGGTAGCTGTATGCCGATGATTTCCTGAGCTGTTTTGACCACCCTCCGTAGGGCTTTCTTGTCCTGTATGGAGCAGCTGCCACATCAGGATGTAATACACCCTGTGAGGACGGACTCCACAGCACACCTGTAGAAAGTGGTAATGACTGTAGTGGATAGTCTTGCTTTCTTCAGATGCCTGAGGAAGTGGAGACATTGATAGGCCTTTTTGATGGTTGATGCTGTGTGCTCAGTCCATGTGAGTTTGGCAGTGAGGGTGACCCCTAGGAATTTGAAGCCATTGACCCTCTCTACAACGTCCCCTCCTATGTATATGGGTGCATGAGCCGTATCCTGTTTCCTAAAGTCAGTCACCAGCTCCTTAGTTTTGCTGACATTGAGAGACAGGTTGTTGTCCTGGCACCACTCTGCCAGGAGCCTCACCTCCTCTCTGTAGGCCATCTCATCGTTGTTGGTGATCAGACCCACAATGGTGGTATCATCAGCAAACTTTGATGGTGTTGGAGCTGTGACCGGCCACACAGTCATGTGTGAACAAAGAGTACAGCACTGGGCTCAGGACGCTTCCCTGTGGAGTGCCAGTGTTGAGGATCAGTGGGGAGGAGGTATGTTGGTGAGGAAATCCAGGATCCAGTTGCACAATGTGGCACTCAGTCCCAGCCCTAGTAGTTTCTGGATCAGCTTGGTTGGGATGACATTGTTAAATGCCGAGCTATAGTCCACAAATAATAGACTTGCATAGCAGTTTTTATTATCCAGGTGAGACAGAATGGTGTGAAGTGTGTGTGATATTGCGTCCTCAGTGGATCTGTTGTGGCGATAGGCAAACTGCAGTGGGTCGAAAGTGTCTGGGATGGTGTCCCAGCACCAGCCTCTCAAAGCATTTCATTGCAATGGGGGTCAGTGCCACTGGGCGATAGTCATTAAGGCAGCTACTTTGTTTTTCTTAGGAACAGGGATAATGGTGGTGTTTTTGAAACAGGTGGGTACAGCTGAGCTTTTTAAGGAGCTGTTAAATATGTCCGTGAAGACAGCAGCCAGTTGTTAACTGCATGTTTTTAAAACTCGCCCTAAAATTCCGTCCGGACCAGCGGCTTTGCGGATGTTGACTCGGCTAAAAATTTTTCTCACTTGTGCTACAGAGATGGTGAGACTGGGGTCATTCAGCGCTATAGGGATTCACACTGGGGGGGTCTTTGTTCGCGAGCTCAAAGTGGCCATAACCCTTTTTTAACTGTACATATACAAGAACACATTTACCAATTTCTGGTATCAGTAAGTCTGTTAGTGGACACTGTCACCAATAAGAAAAATATAGTTTGTCTATCTTAGTGACCTTGATGGTTCTCCATAAAGTGTAATCCAAGCTAATGCCGGTGGTGTGGCGATCGCTGCTGGTATTTGTTTACAGTCAAGCTTGAGGTGACTGCATGTAATACCAATGCTTAGAAGGTCAAGACAGCTACACACTAAGCGTGCTGCAACTTTACTGTCCGAAATGACAAAGAAAACGACACAACAGAGAACGTTTACAGGAGTACCAAGCTGCTGCGCCCATACATAATGCTGCTTACAATGATTCGCCTATTTACACAACAGGACATTCTCACTGTATCAGTTCGTAGCAAGGCTACTGTAGTGCTCATAGGTTTCAAACCAGGGGCCATCACACTCACACACACACACACACACACACACACACACACACACACACACGCGCGCGCGCGCGCACACACACACACACACACACACACACACACACACACTTTCTGAACCGCTTGTCCCATACGGGGTCGCAGGGAACCGGAGCCTACCCAGCAACACAGGGCGTCCATTTTAAAATAAATCTTCAGGGTGTGAATTCATGTGATTGGCACTTGGAGGGAAAGAAATGCATATTTAAGAAGATTCCAGTGGGTGAATTCATACATTAGAACAATACAACTGAAGTTTTGCTTTTTAGGATTTATTTAGACTCCAACACATGGCGGCTGAACTGGGGGGCTATTAATAAGCCCACACCAGCCCGCCGCCTCTCACCTTGGGCAACGCCAGAATAGTGGAGAGTCCACCCTCGATCGAGTAGAGTGGTTCCAGAACCCAAGCTGTGAGTGGAAGTGAGCCCGACTATATCTAGACGGTATCTCTCAACTTCCCGCACCAGCTCAGGCTCCTTCCCCGCCAGTGAGGTGACATTCCAAGTCCCAAAAACCAGAGTTGGCGCCCGAGGTTTGGGTCGGCCGGGCACTCGGCCCCGACCACCGCCCAAATCACAATGCACCGGCCCCTTACGGTTTCTCCGGCAGGTGGTGAGCCCACCGAAGAGCGGCTCCACGTCATGGCTTCGGGCTGAGCCCGGCCAGGCCCCGTGGGCATAGACCTGGCCACCAGGCGCTTGCATGCAAGCCCCCCCCCCCCCCCCCCCCCCCCCCCCAGGCCTGGCTCCAGGGTGGGGCCCCGGTGACCCCATACCGGGCGGGGTAAACGGACGCCTTGATTTTTCCTTCATAAGGGGTTTTTGAACCGCGCTTTGTCTCGTCTGTCATCCAGGACCTGTCTGCCATGGGAGACCCTACCAGGGGCATGTAGCCCCAGACAACATGGAGTTGTGTTGGAGTCTACCCCGGTGAATGAGAGGGTCATCTCCCTACGCCTTCGGGTCAGGGAACGGTCTCTCACTGTCATTTGTGCTTATGCGCCTAGCGGCAGTGTAGAGTACCCGGCCTTTTTGGAGTCCCTGGGGGGCGTGCTGGAAAGCGCTCCCACTGGGGACTCTGTCGTCCTACTGGGGGACTTTAACGCCCATGTGGGCAGCGACAGTGATACCTGGAGGGGCGTGATTGGGAGGAACGGCCTCCCTGATCTGAACCCGAGCGGTGAGTTGTTATTGGATTTCTGTGCTAGTCGCGCTTTATCCATAACGAACACCATGTTCATGCATAAGGGTGTCCATCAGTGCACTTGGCACCAGGACACCCTAGGTCGGAGGTCGATGATCGACTTTGTAGTCGTTTCTTCTGACCTTCGGCCATATGTCTTGGACACTCGGGTGAAGAGAGGGGCTGAGCTGTCAACTGATCACCACCTGGTGGTGAGTTGGATTCGATGGCGAGGGAAAAAGCTGGACAGACCTGGCAGGCCCAAATGCATAGTGAGGGTCTGTTGGGAACGTTTGGCGGAGGCCCCTGTCAGAGAGGTCTTCAACTCCCACCTCCGACAGAGCTTCAACCAGGTCCCGAGGGAGGTGGGGGACATTGAGTCTGAATGGACTATGTTCCGCTCCTCCATTGTCGGTGCGGCGGTTCGGAGCTGCGGCCATAAGGTCTCCGGTGCCTGTCGCGGCGGCAATCCCCGAACACGGTGGTGGACACCGGAAGTAAGGGATGCCGTCAAGCTGAAGAAGGAGTTCTATCGGGCCTGGCTGGCTCATGGGACTCCTGAAGCAGCTGACAGGTACCGACGGGCCAAACGGAGCGCGGCTCTGGCAGTCGCCGCGGCAAAAACTCGGGCTTGGGAGGAGTTCGGTGAGGCCATGGAGGAAGACTTTCGGTCGGCCTCAAAGAGATTCTGGCAAACCGTCCGGCGACTCAGAGGGGGGAAGCGGTGTTCCACGAACACTGTTTACAGTGGAAGTGGTGCGCTGCTGACCTCAGCTGAGGATGTTCTCGGGCGGTGGAAGGAGTACTTTGAGGATCTCCTCAATCCCTCCGACACGCCTTCCGTAGAGGAAGCTGAGACTGGGGACTCGGAGGGGGACTCATCCATTACCCTGGCTGAAGTTGCTGAGGTAGTCAAAAAACTCCTCGGTGGCAAGGCTCCGGGGGTGGATGAGATCCGCCCCGAGTTTCTCAAGTCTCTGGATGTTGTGGGGCTGTCTTGGCTGACGCCTCTGCAGCATCGCGTGGAGTTCGGGAACGGTGCCTCTGGACTGGCAGACCGGGGTGGTGGTCCCTCTTTTTAAGAAGGGGGACCGGAGATTGTGTTCCAACTACAGGGGGATCACACTCCTTAGCCTCCCTGGGAAAGTCTATGCCAGGGTACTGGAAAGGAGAATCCGACCGATAGTCGAACCTCGGATTCAGGAGGAGCAATGCGGTTTTCGCCCTGGCCGTGGAACACTGGACCAGCTCTATACCCTCACTAGGGTGTTGGAGGGTTCATGGGAGTTTGCCCAACCAGTCCATATGTGTTTTGTGGACCTGGAGAAGGCATTCGACCGTGTCCCTCGTGGCATCCTGTGGGGGGTGCTTCGGGATTATGGGGTTCGGGGCTCGTTGCTACGGGCTGTTCGTTCCCTGTATGACCAGAGCAGGAGCTTGGTTCGCATTGCCGGCAGTAAGTCAGACCTGTTCCCGGTGCATGTTGGACTCCGCCAGGGCTGCCCTTTGTCACCGATTCTGTTCATTATCTTTATGGACAGAATTTCTAGGCGCAGTCAGGGAACGGAGGGTGTCTGTTTTGGTGGCCGCGAGATCTCGTCTCTGCTTTTTGCGGACGATGTGGTCCTGTTGGCTTCATCAAGTCAAGACTTGCAGCGTGCACTGGGGAGGTTTGCAGCCGAGTGCGAAGCGGCGGGGATGAGAATCAGCACCTCCAAATCCGAGGCCATGGTTCTCAGTCGGAAAAAGGTGGATTGCTCCCTCCGGGTTAGGGGGGAGTTGCTCCCTCAAGTGGAGGAGTTTAAGTATCTTGGGGTCTTGTTCACGAGTGAGGGAAAAATGGAGCGGCAGGTTGACGGACGGATCGGTGCGGCGTCCGCAGTAACGCGGTCATTGTACCGGTCTGTTGTGGTGAAGAGGGAGCCGAGTTGTAAGGCGAAGCTCTCAATTTACCGGTCGATCTACGTTCCTACCCTCACCTATGGTCATGAACTCTGGATCATGACCGAAAGAATGAGATCGCGGATACAAGCGGCAGAAATGAGTTTCCTCCGCAGAGTGGCTGGGCGCACCCTTAGGGATAGGGTGAGGAGCTCAGTCACCCGGGAGGAGCTCGGAGTAGAGCCGCTGCTCCTCCGCATCGAGAGGAGCCAGTTGAGGTGGCTCGGGCATCTGTTCCGGATGCCTCCTGGACGCCTCCCTGGGGAGGTGCTCCGGGCTTGTCCCACTGGGAGGAGGCCTCGGGGCAGACCCAGCATTTATTTATCGAATAAAAGTTGTAATTGTCAGAAATGATGGAGAAATTTTCAAAAACAAGTTTGGAGGGGACATATCAGTCCTGAAACAAATTAGGCTAGAGGTTATTCTCGGTCCCCACTTGGAGCATGCCCACAGGTGGTAAGGAGTAAGTGGGTGGGGCCAATGCTGGTTGGGCCTGCTGCTCAGCCCCATTGTTCCCCTTCTGGGCTTCCATGGAGGACTTGTAGTGGCTCTGAATATGTGTCTTGCGGTGGCCAGAAGCGGGAAAACGTAGCTCACAGAAGGGGCACTTGAAGGGCTTGGAGCCCGTATGCAGGCGCATGTGTACCTTCAGGTTGCCCTTCGTCGAGAAGAACGTGTTGCACATGTAGCAGCTGAACAGCTTTATACCTGCAGAAACCCGTCAGGAGCATCAAGACCATGAAGCAAAACTGACTATGATTGTGGCCTGTGAACAATGAAGCAAAATTAAGAGAATCCTTAGAAAACTGTTTCACAAAATCATTGCCATTGTTGAATACTATCAAGTGCCATATGCGAATGTTAAATAAACACGATGTGAAGATGGATGAATGCCATGAGAGAAAAAAGATCCCAGTAGACCCTTTTTCTCAGTCATTCATATCTGATGGTGAAATGCAAATCAAAGAAAACAATTGAAGATCTCTGCAAGATAAGCCATAAATGTGCCGTTTACCTTTCCACTCAGTTATAAAAGCTCAAAAACTGGCTGCTTATATATCCCCTCACTGAGGATACATATTGCTGCCCGGACATTGAACTATTAGCAGTAATTCTTTGTCCATATTACTTGCCCAGAGAACTTTCTCAGGCAATTGTTATTGTTGTATACATTTTGCCTGTGGCGAATGCGTCATCACCTCCGTGACTGCTAGATTACAAACAGTGCACCCAAATGCCTTCATAGCGATCTCAGGAGATTTTAACCATGTCACATTGACAAGAACTCTGCCCACTTTTAAACAGTTTGTGGATTGTAAAACCAGAGAAAACAAAACACTGGGCTTGCTGTATGCTAATGTTAAGGATGCATACAGCTCCACAACCCTTCCTCCTCTGGGCAGATCAGATCACAACCTAGTTTACCTTAAGCTTCTGTATAAACCGGTAGTCCAGCAGCACCCAATTATCACCAGAACTGTCCGGATGTGGTCACAGGAAGTAGAAGAGACTCTCCGTGGTTGCTTTGAGGCGACAGACTGGGATTTTCTCTGTAATGCATATGGGAATGACATGGATGGACTCACGAACTGCATAACAGGTTATGTAAATTTTTGTACAGACAGCGTGATCCCCACCAAGACGATACTCTGTTTTCCCAATAATGAACCCTGGGTGACTAAGGATATCAAGGCATCGCTGAACAGGATGAAGGCGACCTTCAGGAGTGGAGACAAGGAGGAGATGAGGAAAGCACGGATAGAGCTGAGGGAAAAGATAAAAGAGGGGAAGGAGGGTTACAGGAGGAAGCCTGAGAGGAAACTTCAGCAGAAGAACAGCAGGGAGGTGTGGAGTGGCATGAGAGCAATTACCAGCCATGGGAAGAAGAACGATCAGGGGAGGGATGGAGACTTGGATGATGCCAATGAGTTAAACCTGTATTTTAACAGGTTTGATGAGTTGGCTTCTGCTCATCCTCCACCCAGCTTCTCCATAGTTTCCCCCCCCCGCCATGACTTCCTCTCACCACCACTTACCTCAACACCCCGTCCCTGACTCCCCTCCTTCTGTACCCTCACCCCATCATCTCTCCTCAATGACTCTGTTGGCTTCTGTCTGCGCACCTCAGCCTGGCTCCCCTCCCTTATCAGGGCTTTTTAACAGCTCTCCAGGGCCAGTCGTTACCATAACCAAGGAAGATGTCAGAAGAGAGTTCAGCAGACTACGCCCAGGCAAAAGGCTGCAGGGCCTGATAGTCTCAGTCCCAGAGTGCTCAGAGAATGTGCTAGTCAGTTGTGTGGGATTTTCTAGTACATCTTTAGTCTGAGCCTGAGACTGATGACTGTCCCTGTTCTGTGGAAGATGTCATGCCTGGTCCTTGTCCCCAAGAAAAAACATCCAAATACTTTCAGTGACTACAGGCTGGTGGCCTTGACTTCATATGCTATGAAGTCACTAGAGAGGCTAGTCCTGAAGCACTTCCGTTCACTAGTAGAGCTGTCACTTGACCCTTTGCAGTTTGCTTACCAGCCTCGCGTTGGAGTGGAAGATGCCATTCTTTTTCTGCTGGACAGGGCTTACGCTCACCTGGATGAGGCAGGCAGTTATGTGAGAGTCATATTTTTGACTTCTCAAGTGCTTTTAACACCATACGACCTGCCCTGCTCAGGACTTAGCTGCTGGACATGCAGGTGGATGCTCCAATAGTGGCCTGGATTACCAACTATCTCACAGGTCAGCCACAGTATGTGCGGCTGTGGAGCTATGTGTCAAATACAATAGTGAGCAACACGGGGGTACCTCAGGGGACGGTCCTGTCTCCCTTTCTGTTCAGACTCTAAACATCAGATTTTAGATACTATTCAGAGTCCTGGCATCTGCAGAAGTTTTCTGGTGACTCTGCCATTGTTGGTTTTATTAGTAGCGGACAGGAGGCTGAGTATAGGAGTGTGGTGGACAGTTTTGTGGAGTGGTGCGAATTAAATCACCTGCAACTCAACATAACAAAGACCAAGGAGTTGGTGGTAGATTTGAGGAAGCAAAAGATCTGTCTGAATCCTGTTAGCATCCGGGGAACAGAGGTCAACATTGTTGAGGACTATAGGTATATGGGTGTTCACATAGATAATAAGATGGTCTGGACTAAAAACGCTGAGGTTTTGTACAAGAGAGGTTTAAGCCGCTTGTATTTTCTCAGGAGACTTCGATCTTTCAATGTCTGCAGAACCATGCTGCAAATGTTCTATCACTCAGCGGTGGCCAGTGTTATCTTCTACGCTGTAGTGTGCTGGGGCAGCAGGATGAAGGCAGCCGATGCCAATAGACTCAATAAGCTCATCAGGATAGCTGGCTCTGTCCTGGGGGTGGAACTGGAGTCTTTGGTGGAGGTGTTAGAGAGGAGGATGCTGAGGAAACTACTCAGTATTATGGATAATGCTTCTCATCCCCTGCATGCCACATTGGAAGCACAGCGAAGCAGCTTCAGCCATAGATTAAGACCACCGAGGTGTACCACAGAACGCCATAAGAGGTCTTTCATACCAGTGGCCATCAATTTGTATAACTCTTCCCCCTTCTGTAGGGAGTAAAGTGGTAACATCGAGACATCGAGTATAGTTGTATAATTATGTGCAATATCATTACTTCTTTCAACATTACTAACAATATAACCATTTAATATCATGTGCAATTGTTTTAAATTATTTTAAATTTTAATATAATAATGTAATATAAGGTTTAATACCATGTGTTGTGTCACTTTCTACCTTCCACTTTGCTTTCTTACTTTTTTTTTTTTTACTTTTATATTTAATTGTTGTGGTTAATCTGTTTGAGCAATCTCTGGCACAAGAATTTCCAATCTATCTATCTAATAGAGTGGCAGTTAAGGACAGCTTCATTTCATGATTTTTTTCAGACAGTCTGTGAACACATTTGAAGAAAAAATACGATAACTGCAGCACCTCATAAAATGGTTACAAACTGTTAAAGGCATTCACTTAAAGGAATTCAGTGCGATAATAGGAGCAGGCTTCCTTAATGTACTATAGAATTAAAATTTAGGAGGAGCATGGACCAAATCCAATTCTGATCTCAGATCTGACTAATCTAGCAGCATGCAGTGTGTTTCTCAAGTTAAGAACATAGGGCTCATGAACCTACAGTTTCATCTTTGCATGTAGCATGCAGTGAAGAGGAAGAAGTGAAGGAGACAGACACAGGCCTGTCAGACAAAATAAGAGAGAAGCTAGACATGCAGCCCTAAATGAGTCTTGACGTGGTGGTCCAAGGTGGACTTCACCGTGACACTCTTGCCACATTCGCTGCGCTTGATGGGGCTCTCTCCTGCGTGGATCCGGATGTGTCTACAAGAAGGACAGAAATGGAAATGAGGGAACCAAACTCACAGGTCATCAACACTTTCTTCCGAGGATAGATATACTTGCTTAGTTCATATTGGGTTCATACCAGCAACAATAAATAACCATATGCCTTATGTTTACGGTATTGTCTTTTCAACAAGGCCACATGTCAACCTATATTAAGTAACTCTTACAGAATATTTAAAAACTACACAACACTGCCGAACGAAAAAATACTTGAAAGGGCAGATCAGTCACTGGGTTTTCCACCACCTTTCAGGAAAGCAGCTGTAATAATGCACCACCCCTTATGAAAATTACAGATAATGAAGAATTAGTGGACTTCCATGTCTTTTATGTTTGTTTTTCTGCACAATTCAACATGACACATTTAAATGATGTTTGTTTAATTCAGCAAAACTGCATATAATTCTGATACAAAGCTATCTGTGACAAAGGTGCCACGCCCACGTCATCGGCATAACCAGATACACCTGGGGCTTGACAGGTTAAAAGGCAGAAGCGAACAATGAGTGTCGCGGAACCTTGTTCGCCGGCTGCTCACTCGCTCTGAGTCAGCCTACCTGCCGCCTTTGTACCCTGCTCCTCACTCCTAGCTCCCCTTCCCTTCGCCCGTTTCCTGAGACCGCTCCCGTCCTGAAACCTGACCCGCGTACTAGTGTTCTGACCTACTGCCTGTTTCTCCGACTCCAATACTGGATTTTCTGGTGTACCTCATTTGCAGTCCGTAGGGTTGGATCGCAGGCGGACTAAAAAGCGTCTCCGTCCAGTCCAGATCCCCAGAAGGTCCCGGTCTTCCTCATGTCCGGGGAAGACGTCGGCAAAATCCCCCAGGAAAGCTGCCACAACGTCTTCTATCTGTCCTTCAGAGTGGCTCCATGGAGTCGGGGAGCAGCTTGGAATGCATTGCACTCACCCTATAGTCTCCAACACCCTCTGATAACATTCATCGGTCGCCAGCATGACATCGAAAAAGGACAATGACCTGGTTCTCTGGTTGCAGACAATGTCCTCTGCTGGAAGTCCCAGAGTCTGAAGACGATCTCACGAACAAAAGAAATGCGCTCGTATTCTTCAAAGCCTGTATCCTTCCAGCCATCATCCTCACTGCCAGTGATGGTCTCTCGCCCTCCCCAGGGGCTGCTGACGTCTTCAAGGAAAAGCCTAATCTGAACTATCTGGTATAAAACAATTTGAAACAAAATCTCTGCATCACCCTGTGGGGATGGCAGATAAGTCACCAAAAACCCTGCACCTTCCTGTTTCTTAAGACGGTACGATCAAACAAATCTACAGAGAAAGTTATTCTCCACAGCCAAAAAAAACAAAGTGAGGTAAAACTCATAGCCATTTAGTCCAATACCATTTTTGCAAGCATACATTACACAAAGAGTTGTGTAAAGAATTTGGGGAGTACATTTTTTTAAAAATGTCCACATTTCTGGAGCAAATAAAATTAGTAGAGAAATGGATCTGGAAGAGATGGATTTTGTGGAGTGACTCCCTAGATCTTGAGGGAGAGAAAAAAAGTTAATTCCACCATATTGATACACAGACAAAGAACCTTTAGACTTCTGATTTTGGACTTTTCCTGGCAGGACTATGAAGTGGCTAGAGTTGGAGAAGCATAAGAATCTGGCTGTGCCATTGAAAGTGATCATGTTCTTGAGGTATCTGGGAGCAAATCCACTGATGGTCTTGTAGGCAATCACCAGAGATTTAAACTTGAACCCAGCAGCTACAGGAAGCCAACAGAGAACGACAAAGAACGATTCATGGGAATACCTTGGCAAGTCAAATACAATTCATGCAGGGGTTCTTGATCAGCTGGAGAGGCTCGTTGGTAGAGGCCAGAAGAGCAGACACAAGGGATATGCAGTAGTGTAGGTAGGATATTACAATGGCCTGGACCAGGAAGAAGCTGCATAGAGTGTGTTGTAAGCCAAATGTTTATTCAGCTGAAGTTGTGCAGGATGTATCTCCTGGACTAGGTTATGCCTTCAGTGAGCTGAAAGAAGAACATATTTGAGTCAGAGCTGGATATCATCGACATAGGACTGATGGGAGAGTCAATGAGACTCGATGACAGCCAAGGGAGAACATGTGGATAGAGAAGAGTAAGTGGCCCAGCATTGAGACCTGGGCAACAGCAGTCGAGAGAGACTAAAGGGTAGACAGGGAACCGCACCAAATCACCTGGTAAGAGCTACCTGATTCACAAGACTCAGTAAAATAATTGGTTAGCAATCATACATTTTACGGTACCAGTTTACTGAAGATTAGAAATGCAACAATTTACAAGCATTTAGTCAGAGAAAAACAGAACTAAGTATGTCATCGTCATCGGAAAGGATATGGCTCATACCGAAACAGGCTGGTGACAATGTGAAAGACTTCTAACATTTTTCAGAATGTCAGTATGACTCCTTTAAACTTTGAAGTAGACATTGGAAAAAGAGCTGAGAGCAACAACAGCTGTCGCAAAGATAATAATGATAAAGTAACAATAAAAAAGTGAGATCTAATCATGAATAGATACATCTACTCCACCGAAAATGAGAGATGGGGGTGTCCGCAGAGTGACAGAGGTGCCTCTTATGACAGTATGGTTAACTGCGATATGTTCTCTCCCATGCTGCAGTGCTGTTTTCTGCACAACCCCCTTGTGCAGGGGATGAGGACAAGAAGGCCCAACAGGCAAGGAAATGAACACATTGGTCACTGGCGGTCCAATAAACAGATTCCAGACCCTTAACTTTATATCTCACTTCAAAACAGAGGTCCCATCCTTCCCATCATTGAACAACTGGAGAACATTTATCAGGCACAAAAATATGACATATCAAAAACAAAAATGTAAATATATAAGGCTTTCCGCATAAAAAATGCACAATAAAAACTATAAACTTAATTCTTAATCTTATTCTAATATTCTGTACTATTCTTAAACTTTTTTTATACTGGAAGAAATTGAACATTTAACTGAACAACAACAACTAACAACAGCTGAACAGATAAAGCCTGCAATTAAGGAAGGGCTTATTTCAAAGGCCGGGCTGCAATGGTCACATGTCTCACCGTTGAGAACGTCTGGTGTGGTGTCTCCTGCAGATCCCTCGGCCCCTTGGCACGTGTTGTATGATCTGGACCAGCACAGGGAGGGGGATCGACTTTGAGAACCGTTAGGGAATTGTGACACCGTTTCAGACACAACAAAATGTTTAAGATGGGGGGGGGTTCCTCGGAACAGCCCCATTCCTTCCCTTCCCCACGTCTTTGCTATTCCACTCAGGACTCAGGCCATATGAAATAAACTCCGCTTTAATTTCTGGCCCCACAGTACCAAAACTGGCCCCCGCCCTCCTACAGAGGTTAGGGGTCTGTCACTTTGTTCTCCAGTACAGCCACTATCTGCTGCAGTCTCAGAGCAAGCTGTTTATTCTGGGCAGCGGGGTCCTCGTCAAAGGAGGTGATGATCTGGAAGGAAGGCAAGAACAGATTCCGTTAGAGAAGATGCACAGCGTCGTGTTCGATCTCAGATCCTTGTGTTCATATGTGTCTGACAGGAAAGGGAGAGTGAGTCACATACCACATCACAGTACTTGTTTGCATACTGGTACAGCTGATGTAGAGCCACCTGGTGGGTGGTGAACCATTAACCAAAACAGCTGCAAAAATAATGGCCAGATCCAAGGGGGATTTGGAATATGTAAAAAAATGAAGTGTCTGGTTAATCCAAAACTGTATAAAATGTACTGTTTGCGAGTTCTCTGGCAGTTGCTCTGCAGACCAACTCGGCTTTGTTACTCTGTAATAAAATCTACTTGCATTTACAAACTACCCGAAGAGTCTTAAGTTTCAAGTTTCTCATAGGTATAAGTACTGTGTACAAGTATCGTGAAATTCTTCTTGAATGCTTCTCCACAGACTATGAACAAAAACAACAAAAATACTGCACAAAAAAACAATAACAATGACAATGAGTAATACTAATAAGAATAACAAATAACGGTAACAATAATAGTAAATAACAATAGACAGCCAGAGAACTCGAGTCTAACGACTCGACACTGTCTAACGACACATCCTGTTTCCATCTCTTCGCCAGGTAAATGATGCACGTGCACCCAGTCATCCACATGATCTAAAAGAAAACATGATTCATCAGACTAGGCCATCTTCTTCCATTGCTTCATGATCCAGTTCTGATGCTCATGTGCCCATTGTAGGCGGTTTTGGCGGCGGTCAAGGGTCAGCATGGGCACTCTTACTGGTCTGCGACTACACAGCCCCATACACAACAAGCTCTCATGCACTGTGCTCTGACCCCTTTCTATCATGGCCAGCACTAAGGTTTTCAGCACGTACAGTAGCTCTTCCATGTGATCAAACCAAACAGGCTAGCCTCTGCTCCCACGGGCATCAATCAGGCTTGGGCTCGGACAGGATGGCAATGGACCTGGCTAAGTTCCAGGCAGTGCTCGATTGGCCCCGTCCAACCTCAGTCAAGGCTCTACAGAGGTTCTTAGGATTTGCAAACTTCTACCACTGATTCATTTGCAGCTTCAGTAGCATCGCTGCTCCCCTCACCTCAAGGGAAAAGGGTCCTGGCTTGCCTGGCATCCAGAGGCCCTCAAGGCCTTCCAGGACCTCAAGCAGCGTTTCATGACCGCTTCGGTCCTTAGGCACCCTAATCCCTTGCTGCCTTTTGTTTTTGAATTGGACACCTTGACTGCGGGTATAGGGGCAGTTCTCCCGTAAGCTGTGGGTGGGTGCATGGAGTGGAATTATGATATCGGTAACAGGGAGTTACTGGTCATGAAATTGGCTTTGGAGGAATGGAGGCACTGGTTGGAGAGGGCCACTCACCATTTTCTGGTCGTTACAGACCACCAGACCCTGGAATACCTCAGAACAATTCGTTGATTAAATCCTCACCAAGCCCATTAGGCTCTGTTTTTACCAGGTTCCGGTTCGTCGTCTTGTATTGCCCTTGCTGGAAAAATACCAGGCTCGATGCCCTGTCCGGGCTTTATGACAAAGACCCAGCCCCAGTCACGCCGGAAACCATCTTGCCGAGCTTGTGTTTTGTGGTGCCAGTGCAGTGGCAATTCGCTCAGGACTTCCAGAAGGAAGCGGAGGACCCAAGTCCAGCAGATAGCCCTGCGTAGAATCAGTTGTGAGGAAAGGACAGATCCTGCGAATGTTATGCAGGATGTATCTGCAGGTCTGGGTTGTGGCTTTGATGTGCTGAGAGAAAGATAGACTTGAGTCAATCATCACTCCCAGACTCTTAGCTGAGGAGGTAGGCAAAATGAGTAAGTCATCCAATTTGAGCATGAGGTCATGACAGGAAGATAGGTCAGCTGAGAGGTGTAGGATCTCTTTTTTTGAGAGGTTGAGTTGTAGCTGTTGCTCAGACATACTGTTGCGACACACAGGCAGCAACGCATGCGAAAATTTCTGATGGTCAAGGTGGAAATGAAAGGAAGAGCTAGGTGTCATTGGTGTAGCAGTGGTAGTTAAATCCATTGGAGGCAATGACAGGGCTGAGAGAAGAAGTGTACATTGAGAAGAATAGAGGGCCCAGTACCGAGCCCTGCAGGATACCAGTTGAGAGAGGTAGACGAGGAGAATGGGAGCCCAGGCAGACCACTTGATAGGATCTGTCTGACAGGTAGGACTCAAACCATCTTAATGTCGTTCCTTTGATCTTCTGCTGACCAAGGGAGGAGAGTAGAATTTAGTGGGTCACAGTGTCGAATGCTGCAGATAGGTTAAGAAAGATGAGGACCGAGGAGAGGGAGGCTGTTACAGCTGCCTGGAGAACATCAGACACTGCCAGGAGTGCTGTCTGATATCCACTGAGGAGATGGTTCTGAGTGAGGAATTCAGATTGTTGATCACAGGCCACCAAGTCTAGAGTTTTAGACAGAAAAGGGAGGAGGGAGATTAAGCTGTAGTTTTCGACTGAGTTAGGATCCAGAGAGGGTTTCTTTATTAGAGATTAAATGAGGGCAGTTTTGAAAGCAGATGGAAAGTGTAGCGTCCGGACGGGAGTCTGACGCGTTGCTATTACGTCCGAACACGGACGAAGCGTAAAATGACCTCACGTGCAGGGTGATGTTAAAAGTGCACTGTGCGTACTGTAAGACACTCGGTGGAAGTGAAACAAGAAACACGAGACCAGGAAACACACACGGTTTGAACTACGGTGAACAGTGAAATGCTACTCTGTGAGTATAACCGCAACCCCGAGATGTGACGAAATACCGGACTGGAACACTGGACCAGGACTGGAGAACAAGAGGCAGGAACTGACAGGACGGGCACTCGGAACTGGAACATGAACACCTAGGAAACAAGAGACTACGAATTGCCAAGAGAGCACAATAGAACCACTGATAAAGAATCCGCAATTGGTTCTGCTTATGGACGAAGGAAGGGGCGGCAGAGGACACAGTAGGGACGAGAAGGTGGCGAAGAGTCTATGTGGTTTTTTTAGTCTCAGACTGTATTTTGTTGTGGAGGAAGGTTGTTTTAGCTGAGGAGACAGCAGAGTAAAAAGTAGGTGAGAGTTCTTTGTAGACATCCAAGTCTGAGCGAGTCTTGGATTTTTGCCATCGTCTCTCTGCAGCCCAGAGTTTAGTCCTGTTAGCACGTAATGTATCAGTCAGCCATGAGGTGGCACTGGAGCATACTGGTATGGAAAATAGTGGCCAGAGTCAAGAGAGGAAGATAGGGCAGAGAGGAAAAAACAGTAATACACAACACACTGCTTCCATACACGCACACATACACCATATTGTACCCACTAATACACAAACACACATTCACACACTGTGCTCTACATACTGCACAGTTTACATTATTTATTTACACATTTACAGTGTTAAGCTACAAATATAGTGAAGGCACGTGTGTTCCTATCCCATCTCACATAGGGATACTGAGAAATCCTGATAAACCCAAAATGCAGGACAAAGAGGCTCAGTGAATGTGGAGGTGAACATGTACAGGAGGGTCAGTTCAGCAGAGGAGAGGCTGTAGAAGGACAGAGTGCCGGACACACAGTTCACATAGACTCCTACTCTGTGGGAGGGGGGGTACAACTGCAGCAGTGTGTGTGTTATTGTGTCTCAGAGTAACTCATACCAATACAGCAAAGAACCCAGGACTTGTTACTGTTTCCAAGCCCACAGTCAACACTGTATCCTTTCCTCCTCATTCCTTTATAAGTCACTCCTATTTTAGCCCCATTTCCAGTCCACTGAACCTCCCAGTAACAGCGACCAGACACACAACTTGTCCACAACAGTCAAATCTGTCTGGATGATCAGGGTGTTTCTGTTTCTCTCCACTCCTTGTCACCTTCCTGTTGTCCTCAGATAGATACAAGTGTGTGTTTGCTGTGTTGGGGTCTAGTGTGAGTTGAAAGAAGTCTGTAGATGAAACAGTTAAAACACAGTACACACACACACACATTTTCAGAACCGCTTGTCCCATATGGGGTCACGGGGAACCGGAGCCTACCCGGCAACACAGGGCGTAAGGCCAGAGGGGGAGGGGACACACCCAGTAAAAATAGTATAAAATGTCCAGAGTAAAGACAGATTTCACCATATCTTGTTAACGTAACTGTGTGAAACTGTATTAAACAAACTCACACTGTCTGAAACTGCGTGTATACTGTATTACAGTTTATTGTTTGGGTGTTTACTTTCATCTCGACCAAGGGTGGACTCTCCACTCTTCTGGCGTTGCCCAGAGTGAGAGGCGGCGGGCAGGTGTGGGCTTATTATTAGCCCCCCAGTTTAGCCGCCATGTGTTGGAGCCTACCCCGGTGAATGAGAGGGTCATCTCCCTGCGCCTTTGGGTCAGGGAACGGTCTCTCACTGTCGTTTGTGCTTATGCGCCTAGCGGCAGTGCAGAGTACCCGGCCTTTTTGGAGTCCCTGGAGGGCGTGCTGGAAAGCGCTCCCACTGGGGACTCTGTCGTTCTACTGGGGGACTTTAACGCCCACGTGGGCAGTGACAGTGATACCTGGAGGGGCGTGATTGGGAGGAATGACCTCCCTGATCTGGAAAGGAGAATCTGACTGATAGTCGAACCTCGGATTCAGGAGGAGCAATGCAGTTTTCGCCCTGGCCGTGGAACACTGGACCAGCTCTATACCCTCACTAGGGTGTTGGAGGGTTCATGGGAGTTTGCCCAACCAGTCCATATGTGTTTTGTGGACCTGGAGAAGGCATTCGACCGTGTCCCTCATGGCATCCTGTGGGGGGTACTTCGGGATTATGGGGTTCGGGACTCGCTGCTACGAGCTGTTTGTTCCCTGTATGACCGGAGCAGGAGCTTGGTTCGCATTGCTGGCAGTAAGTCAGACCTGTTCCTGGTGCATGTTGGACTCCGCCAGGGCTGCCCTTTGTCACTGATTCTGTTCATTACCTTCATGGACAGAATTTCTAGGCGCAGCCAGGGAACGGAGGGTGTCTGTTTTGGTGGCCGCAGGATCTCGTCTCTGCTTTTTGCGGACGATGTGGTCCTGTTGGCTTCATCAAGTCAAGACTTGCAGCGTGCACTGGGGAGGTTTACAGCCGAGTGCGACGCGGCAGGGATGAGAATCAGCACCTCCAAATCCGAGGCCATGGTTCTCAGTTGGAAAAAGGTGGATTGCCCCCTCCGGGTTAGGGGGGAGCCCCTCCCTCAAGTGGAGGAGTTAAAGTATCTCGGGGTCTTGTTCACGAATGAGGGAAAAATGGAGCTGCAGGTTGACGGACGGATCAGTGCAGCGTCCGCAGTAATGCGGTCATTGTACCGGTCTGTTGTGGTGAAGAGGGAGCCGAGTCGTAAGGCGAAGCTCTCAATTTACCGGTCAATCTATATTCCTACCCTCACCTATGGTCATGAGCTCTGGATCATGACCGAAAGAATGAGATCGCGGATACAAGCGGCAGAAATGAGTTTCCTCCGCAGAGTGGCTGGGCGCACCCTTAGGGATAGGGTGAGGAGCTCAGTCACCCGGGAGGAGCTCGGAGTAGAGCCGCTGCTCCTCTGCATCGAGAGGAGCCAGTTGAGGTGGCTCGGGCATCTGTTCCAGATGCTTCCTGGACGCCTCCCTGGGGAGGTGTTCCGGGCTTGTCCCACTGGGAGGAGGCCTCGGGGCAGACCCAGATCACGTTGGAGAGACTATGTCTCCCGGCTGGCCTGGGAACGCCTTGGGGTTTCCCCAGGGGAACTGGAGGAGGTGTGCGGGGAGAGGGAAGTCTGGAGGACTCTGCTCGGACTGCTGCCCCCGCGACCCGGCCCTGGATAGCGGAGGAAGATGGATGGATGAGGGCAGTTGGTGATTCCTAGCAGTCCAAAGAGTGGACTCCAGAGAGAGAGATTCATATTTGAAATCTGACGACAGCACCCCGTCCATCTCTACTACGGTTCAGTATGGTGTGCCACAGGGCTCTGTGTTGGGTCCATTACTGTTCTCACTTTATGTGTTACCACTGGGTGATATTATTCGCAAGCACAATGTTAATTTCCATTTGTATGCCGATGACACACAGCTTTATGTATCGTTTAAGCCTGATGATCCATCACATGTGGTGTCGTTAGCTAATAGTTTTACCAGTATAAAATTATGGATGAATAATAATTTTTTATCTCTAAATGCCAGTAAAACAGAGGTACTTGTGGTGGGTGGTGATGCTAAAACTCTCGACATAATCACACCAATCTTTACAACAAATGGTATTACCTTCAAGTGTCCGGATTGTGTCAAGGATTTGGGTGTCCTGCTGGATGGAAAGCTGTCATTTGTATCGCAGGTAAATGTTTTGACTAAGTCGTGCGTCCTTCAGTTAAGAAGCATAGCTAAAATGCGGCGATTCCTTTGTAGACGGGATTCTGAGAAACGGGTTCATGCTTTTGTTTCCAACAGGCTAGATTAGTGTAATGCTTTATTGCCGGGTTGTCCATACCAGACTGTATCCAGGTTACAGTTGGTACAAAATGCTGTTGTGAGAATTGTTACTACAACTAGGAAGTATAACCATATAACACCAGTACTGAAATCCTTGCATTGGCTCCCGGTCTCTTATAGAGTTGATTATAAAATCCTACTTTGACCTTATAAGGCAATACATGGCATTGCTCCGGCTTACCTTTGTGAGATCATTAATTTCTATATCCCAGGACGATATCTCCGTTCATTAGATGCAGGTTACCTTAAAGTACCTGTGATCAATAAGACCTCAGTAGGAGGTCGTGCCTTTAGTTATAGAGCACCTAAACTGTGGAATAGTCTACCAGTTACTGTCAGAAATGCCTCGTCTGTTTCTGTTTTCAAATCCCGACTAAAGACTTATATGTTCACTCAGGCATTCCACCTCATAATGTAATTTGACCTGCCTTGGTTGTTTATTTTATCACCTTTACAAAAATGCATTTTATATTTACTTAAGTAACAAATTACTAACTCTGTCCTATCTTCTCGTTGAGCACTACCTCGCTACATAAGACCTGAGGAGGCTGGCCAGTGGTGACAGACGAATCCCGTGCTGACAGAGGGTGATGTCCATCTGCTGTGACGATCGAGACGTTCCATGCCGAGCTGGGGATCCAAGATACCATTTAGCAACAATATCATTATTGCTTGTTTAACACTAGCTTACAAATTGTTACTGTCTAGAATGCCCAGGTGGGGTGGGCAACCACTAGCCCGTGGTCCCCTGAGATTTTTTTTCTCGGTCTCTCTCCTCTCCTTCGTGTCTAAAACCCTAGAGTGGGTGGCCTGTGATCAACTGTCTGATGTCCTCATCCGGAACCATCTCCTCGATGGTTATCAGTCCGGTTTCAAAGTTGGTCACTCCACTGAGATGGCCCTTCTGGCAGTGTCTGATGCTCTCTAAGCCGCTAGAGCCACCTCCCTCATCATCCTTGATCTGTCTGCAGCATTCGACACAGTCAACCACCAGATTCTACTCTCCTCTCTTAATCAGCTTGGGATCAAAGGTGCGGCACTAAGATGGTTCGAGTCCTATCTATCTGACAGATCCTATCAAATGGTTTGGTAGAGCTCTTGTTCTTCTCCTCTGCCTCTCTTAACGGGTATCCCATAGGGCTCAGTATTAGGACCTCTTTTCTCGATCTACACCTCCTCCCTCGGTCCGGTTATAGCCTTTCATGGATTCAAATACCACTGCTATGCTGATGATACCCAGCTCTTCCTCTCCTTTCCACCTGGTGTGTCAGACATCTCCGCACGCATTGCTGCCTGCCTGTTGGACATCTCCTCAGGGATGTCTGATCACCACCTCCAACTCAAACTCTCCAAAACAAAGATTCTTCATATCCCAGCTGGCTTGTACTCCTGTCATGATCTATTGATCAAACTGGACAACTCACTTGCCTACCTCCTTGGCTAAGAGTAATGAATGACACGAGTCCGTCTTTCTCTCAGCACATCGAAGCCGCAACCCAGTCCTGCAGATATATCCTGCATAATACTCATAGGACCCCTCCCTACCTCACAATTGACTCTGCCCAACTACTTGTCCAGGCCATGGTGACTTCCCGTCTGGACTACTGCAACTCTCTCTCCTGTGTGGCCTTCCTGCTACTGCCATCAAACCTCTGCAGCTATTACAGAATGCTACCAAAGCGTTCCCACGCATCTCCTTTACTCATTTCTCTACACTGGCTTCTTATAGCTGCCCGAATCAAATTCAAGGCCCTGGTTATTGTACACAAATGCATCAATAGAACTGCTCCCAGTTATTTACAGGACTTGATCAACCGCTACACCCCAGCCAGACCCCTTTTCTCACTTGGTAGTCACGCACACAAAAGGTCAAGCACAGAGGTTCTCAGATCTGGCTCCGTTGTGGTGAAATGACCTACCCTTGTCACTCAAAACTGAGGAAACTGCCTACGTTCAAGAAAGGTCTGAAAACTCACCTTTTCCGGACCCATTTCGCCCAAGATCTCTCCAGCTTATGTATGGTGTAAATGTTCATGCGTTGTGACTTCATGAGCATCTCCAGATAAGCCTTTATTCAGCCCGCTACTTCCGCATTGTATGTGACTGTTTGTGTATCTAATAGTATTAAAAAAAATAAGTAAAAATTTGGTAGGAGGGTATCAAGATTTGTCTATCCTGTGCTTTATGCACCGACTTGAGCAATGAACACTGGTGCATCAAGTGGAAGGTAACAAATTAGGTTTCTTGAGAGTCACATGTCTGCAGCAATGTCTCTTACTCTTAATGTAACGCACTAATGGTACTTTTGCTGAGATGTACGTTGCTTTGGACTTTTGTCTGCTAAATGAATAAATGTAAATGTCAACGCTTCCACGATAAACTCCATGGAGAGAGAGATGCAGTTTATCATGCAAAAGTGTGAAACTACAAAGAAAGGAAAAAAATACAAACTTCTGATTCAATCTGCACAGCAAATATTGCAATAAACAGATTAATGATGAATAATAAAATTCACTAAAACATGAACTAATCGACTTCCGCATTAGCACAGAACTGCTAACTCAAGCAATCTCCAGTAATTTAAAGCTGTTAAACTCAAATCAGGAGAGCTGGGAAGTATGGGCAATTCTGAAATGTACTGCAAATCAAATTAACTACAACTGAATAATATGTTTGAAATGCCATTTATAAGATTTTGACAAAATTGGAAAAAAAAAGTCCTTACATATTTGGTTCCATTCTGTCTTAATCACAACAGAATTGAATGTTATGAAAAAGTCTATTTGCCTATAGCAACCCAATACAAATCACAGCAGCAGTACTCATCTGCCAGTGAATATATGTGTGACAAACTAATGTGCTGACAGTGTGCAAAGGGCAGGACGGTAAAACATAAGTCTATTAACAGAACACAATAGCAGTACAGAAAACTTATGGAAAAACAGAGCATAACTGTGCTTAAAATATCATCGCCAATAGGAATTACAAAAAACTGAACTCAAAAACAATGTTACAATGTAGTATTTCTAAAATACTATTTATTTATACCCCTTTACTATATCTGTATAACTTTATCTCATTTGAAAACTCTTTTACATACACATAGTGATATACATTGACATACTGTAGATACTGACATAGAACATAGTGCTCCATACAACTTTTACAGATTGACATGTATTAATGTAATGGATGCATGGAGGTCATTTGTCATATAATACATATGGAAGAGACTTACCAACATTGATACAATAAACCCTTCAAATGTTTTGTGGTGTTGTGTTACTGGGCTATTTTGAAAAATACAGCAGTCTTATTTAATCTAAAAGGAACCCCAGACAAGTGCTGTTAAATATTGGATGAGACCACTTGAACTGACATGATTCTAGAAATTTTCTGATATTCTGGTAAACTAAACTGCCACATTTCTGTTTTCAAATCCTGACTAAAGACTTACATGTTCACTCAGGCATTCCACCTCAAAATGTAATTCCACTTGCCTTGGTTGTTTTTTACCACCTTTATAAAAATGCATAATAAATTAACTTAAGTAACAAATTACAAACTCTGTTCTTTCTTCTTGTTGAGCACTACCTCACTACATAAGACCTGAGGTGGTCAGTGGTAACAGACGAATCCCATGCTGACTGAGGATGATGACCAACTGCCATGACGAACAAGACGTTCCATGCTGAACTGGAGATCCAAGAAGCTAATTAACAACAGTACCATTATTACTTGTTACACTGGCTTACAATTGTTACTTTCTAGAATGCCCAGGAGGGGTGGGCAACCACTGTCCCGTGGACCCCCAGAGGTTTTTTCTCCCTCAACCTTCAGTTGGGATTTTTTGTTCCTTTCCCCGATGGCCAGTAGGCATACTTATAGCTCTATAAAAGTACTTTATTATGGTAGCCATTAGTCAACTGTTTTCTTTGTGTCTGTTTTTCTTGCCTTATGCCTGTGTTAAAGTGCTCTGTGTCACTGCGTGAGAAGAGCGCTCTAAAAATAAATTGAATTGAATTTCCAGTGTCTGCCTTATTTTTTGAGCAATGTGTATCCAGGTGGCAAAGCAGAACTATGATAGTGCTTGGAAGGCTGTAAAAACTAAAAGATCTCTTGGCAAATCATTAACTAGTAATGTTTTGTAATATGGGGAGCGCGGTGGCGCAGTGGGTTGGACCACAGTCCTGCTCTCCGGTGGGTCTGGGGTTCGAGTCCCGCTTGGGGTGCCTTGTGGCGGACTGGCGTCCCGTCCTGGGTGTGTCCCCTCCCCCTTCAGCCTTACGCCCTGTGTTACCGGGTTAGGCTCCAGTTCCCCGTGACCCCGTATGGGACAAGCGGTTCTGAAAATGTGTGTGTGTGTGTGTGTGTGTGTGTGTGTGTGTGTGTTTTGTAATATTAAACACACACACACACACACAGAAACAGTGGTGAGCTGGAGCCTAACCTGGGGCGTAAGGCTGGAGGGGGAGGGAACACAGTGCATGCCTTAAACTCAGAGAATAACAATAAGAGTGTCGCTGAGATTGTATTTTCCCTTTTACTGAACTATGACCCTCTGTCCCTATTTTCATTCCTTTACCTTTTGCTTCCCTCATGATAATTAATGCGTAATGATTTTTTAAGATTTCTTGTTTTACTTGTCTCCACTGTCACAAATTTGCTCATTTAGGCTGATGCTTTCTTCCAAAACAGCTTACAGTGTTAATGTATTTAGGATTATTCACCTCTTTAGATAGCTGGCTAATTTTACTGACATAATTAAGGATAAGTTCCTTGCTGCAACTGGAGGTGAGAATCAAACTGGCAAGCTTTGGGTCTAAAAGGAGCAGCACTCACGCTACCCATGGCTTGCACACTCATGCACATTCCATGTGTACACCCATGTATATTTTCTCATTGAACTGTATATGAACAGAAATGTTCATAATAATGATCAAATTACACAAGACCAGTCTATTTCAGAAAATGTTCCTCTAGCTGGGGAGCCATGCAGTTAGAGTTATTCCCTCTTTTTCTGTAAGCAAACATACAGAATTCCTGCACTATCTTACACACACAGGCTGAAGCCATTTGCCCTGATCGGGGTTGCAAACAGGGTCACAGCAAACCAGAGCCTAGCCCAGAAACACAGGGTGCAAGGCTGGAGAGGGAATGGACAAACCTAGGACAGGACACCAATCTACTGCAAGGCACCCAAAGCAGGACTCAAACCCTAGACTCACCAGAAAGCAGATCCCAGCCAAGCCCTCTGCACTACTACACCTTCTAGCTTTTTATATAGTAAAAATGAACTTGGCCCTACACTTTATATGCCATCATGGAGCATTTTCCTGCCAACTAAGATGTGAAAGTGCAAGTGCCTATTTGCCACACCCACACTATCGGCATAATCAGACACCTGGAACCCGGCAGGATATAATATTAGGCAGAAGCAAACGTAAAAGGATGCGGAACCTTACCTTGTTCGCTGACAGCTCACTCGCCCTGAGTCAGCCTACCTATCACTTCTGCTCCTTGTTCCCTGTTCCTAGTCCCACCGCTCGAGTCCGTCTCCCGAAACCTCTTTCCTTCCTGTGATCTGATCAGTCTTCTCGTGTTTGACCTATTCCCTGTGTTCACCAACCTCGATTCTGGATTTCCTGGTAAACGACGTTTGCAGTCCGAAGACCCAAGCCTGCCCCTGACTACGGTTCCTGTCCAGCCCCTGAATAAACTCCTGTGCACTCCACAACTGAGTCCGCCTCCTCCTTTCCAGACGAAACCATGGCACTATTGCCTATTCAAGAGACAGAATTTTTAGATTTGTTTTTAATTACTATATTTTCAATGTGAATTAATTGCATTTTGGAATAACTGAATAAACTGGAATTTGTTTGTAAAATTCAAAACTAATGTTTGGAACACGGGGGGTGCGGTGGCGCAGTGGGTTGGACCGGGTCCTGCTCTCCCATGGGTCTGGGGCTCGAATCCCGCTTGGGGTGCCCTGCGACAGGCTGGCATCCCGTCCTGGGTGTGTCCCCTCCCCCTCCAGCCCTACGCCCTCTGTTGCCGGGTTAGGCTCCGGTTCCCCGCGACCCTGTATGGGACAAGCGGTTCAGAAAATGTGTGTGTGTGTTTGGAACACAAAGAGCCAGGCTTCCCTTACACATATCATACAGCACAAAATTGTTTACATTTACATTTATTCATTTAACAGATGCTTTTCCCCAACAGGGTGCACATTTTCTTGCTCATAGGGTAAACTGTCTTAAATAAACTCTAATGTAAAATGAATTTAAATTAAAAAAAAAATAAAAGTTAAATCTTTGTTCCCACACAAAAACAAATTAAAACAAAGTCCACATTCTCAAAATACCAAACTGCAAACTTGTGCACTACTGTAGACAATTTAAAGTGAAAGCTTAATACCCACATCTTCGTAATTTGTTAAATGTAATACATTTGCGTCTAAGGGATTGGCAGGATATGTTTCCTTGGGTGACTGTCCAGGTTCTAGCCATCTCCCACTACAGCTCAGGTTAGGGCAAATGGCTAGTGTAAGTGACTGAGTGAATAATACATTTGCATCCTCTTTTGTTTCTAGTTCCTGTACTGTGCATTCTGGTTTCCTCCCATAGCACATAGAAATGTTTTTGTCAGGTGGAAAAAAGACTCAAGATTACCTAATTGTGTGTGCAGTATCCACACAGTAGGGAATTCATGTAATGCAATTTACTGTGATCACTTATAATGCCCATAACCCGTCTCTTCCCGATGTTGATAAAACTTAAACCCAGTGCATGCTGAAATTAGTTATTTGAAAATGGTGGAGAAGGAGTCTGTGACTGAGGAAAGAAAATTAAAACTAAGTTAGAATGAGGAATGGCTGAAAGGTAACCTCCTTGTTATAAAAAAAAGTACAAGTTATGTCACATGTGTTTTTTTTCATTTTTGTGAATTATAAAGGGAGTGCTCCAGGTAAGTTGAAGCTAATATTGAAGGTATGTGTGGAAGACAGACTGTGTGTTTTATGCAGTTGAATCTATTGATCTGGGTCCTTTGGAGAAAGGAGAGAAAGGATACATAAATTTTTTGACCAGCAATAGCCAGAGATAATCCACTGTTATTGCTGCTCCTTGTGCCCTTTGGATTAATGTAAGGAACAATGACTAATTGTGAGTTCAGAGGTGTCCATTGTACAAAGCCTTAATGCTGCTGGGCATCACAGGGGAGGCAAAGAGGAAGGCCATCAGATCAGCTACTGAAGCTGCAGAGAGGGCCACTAGGTGGCTCTGGATTAAGAGAGCACATCTGTGGTTAATTGCTGCTGTGACACAAGTCAGGGCTTGATCAACCTCGGCTGGGTTGTCTGGGTGAGGGTGTCTGATGTCGTAAGAACCAAAACCCCCAATGACCCCAGGTCACATTACTAACCATGTGTCTTATAAGAGAGAATGACACTGAATCAGGGAGCCTCAGTAAGAAGTTATTAATTTTCTTTTGCAGAAATACTATTTGTTTCCTACACACAAATTTTAGGTTTTCATATTTTGAGATTTCACAGGTTCACTAGAATGAATGCTACAAATAAACCTTTCAGAGACATTTAAATGAAGAAAACAATAACAATGTACAGTATAAAGCAAATTTCCCCATTTTTCAGAAAGTCAAATGAAGTCCTGGCAGAATACAAAAAACCTAAATCAGATAACTATATTTCTATTAATCTTAAACTGTGCTTAAAGCAAATTTTATACCAATTTTTAAAAGTTTGCCAGTGCAGACCTAGGTCTCTTAGTCCTACGAGGCATTTATATTATGGGAGGACCATCCTGAAGGAAAAGAATGGCTGGCAACTGCTGCTGGGAAGAATGTATGTGTCACACCCTTGACATCGGATGGAATGAAAACACCTGTAGCGTATCAGGGAGATGAAACATATAAAGGGTGGCCCAGGCACCCCAGCTCATGGAACCCTGCTACAGCAACTGCTTCCTCTGCGATTTGCGTGCTCCTTGTCTCCTTGTCTCCCTTTTGTCCTGTTCCCTTGTTTCTCCCTTGCCCTTTCAGATTGTGTATTCTGGTTTCCTGACCTTTGCCTCTTTCTTTCTGGATTCCGATTCTGCTTTGCCTCGCTGACAATGTTCGTTCCTCGGATTATCTCTGCCTGTCCCTGACCTTGCCTCTGCCTGCCCTTTTGGCTATTGCGTTCACAATAAAAACACTTGCATTTGGGTCCGATGACTCAACTCCGCGTGTTCCCTCATGGTAGTATGGCAATAGTGCCAGCAAATTGGATAGAATAACCTTGTATTGATTATCATCAGCTGTACAGAACTTTGTGGTAAGATTACTGTGAAAATGCACAACAGTTAATTCATCTTTGATCTGAACAATTACAGAAAGAAAAAACTAAGGTTACTTAGTATTGTAGCATACATCTATAGAACTACTAGAGAAAGGCTCAGGACTTCTAGAAAACCATCTTTATTGACTGCATACATGGCTTCTTGATCACAGCTTTAAAAAATACACTTCAGACAGTATAAAGCAGTCCCTAACCAGTGGAGAGTTCCCCGAGGTCACTCTAAGCACCCCTTCTTCACACAATGGTTACACCGAGAAATCGTGATAACTTAACCTTGTTGTAAATTCTGGGGATAGATTTCAAGTCAAAACCCAATATAATTACATTCCTTATCTACCGTCCACCTGGACCGTACTCCTCTTTTCTCGAGGAATTTGGTAACTTTATAACTGATTTAGTGACTACTCATGACAAAATTATCTTGATGGATGATTTCAATATTCATATAGAGGTGTCGTCAGATACTTTCGCTAATCGTTTTATGTCTCTTGTGGAAGGAAAACACATGGAGACACACAGAGCTACAAAGAAAACTTTCCTTTAATGCACTATTCATATGCGCGGGAAACTCTCACACATGAGAGTCTCCCCGAACAAAGCATACAGCAGTTACTTATGCACCATTGTGCTGAGTCGATACGCCCCTTCAGTAACTTTCCACTTTCTCGGCTCGTGGTTCTTTTTTGTCTCTCCGTGTCAGGCACAGCATAGCCGTACTTAGTTTTGGTTGGCACCTGCCTGGGACAGTTTTGGGGGGTTCCTCTTATCAGCACACAGCAGTGGTCAGCAGACACCTTGTCCTTCCTTTTGCATAAAACTTGCAACACTACTTCATTCAGTAATTTTCCAGATGTTATGGTTCCAAAGCAGAGTTAGAGGCATAAAAAGCAGCATTCTTTTCAGCAAAGCTTAAATTTTTCTCTCACACTCTCTTAAACTCAGTTGGTTTTACTGAAGTTGTTAACGGTCCTACTCATTCCCGTTACCATACACTCAATCTCGTCATAATCTACGGCGTAGATGTTCATCATATAAATATATAATTCCTTTAAATAAGACTAGTTCCGGTCATTACCTATTAACCTTTGCTCTACACTTCCTGGTGCCATCTGACAAAAGTAAGACTTAAATCGCACGGCATATTGATGAAAATGCTGCAGCTAAAATTATTGCTTATATTAGAAGGTCTGATTTTGGAACAGGCTTAGATATTGATCAAATGGTTTTTGAGTATAATTCAGTGGTAAAATTCGCCTTAGATTCTGCAGCTCCACCAAAAACTGAACTTATTCAGACTGTAAGAAACTCTCCATGGTTCAACAAATCAACTCGTGCAATAAAGTTACAATGCTGTAAATTACTAATTACAGTATTTAATTAGTAAAACAGCTATAGTATTGTCATGGCTGGTTCCGGAAAGAAGTGGTGGAACCAAGTGCGGAGTGGGATAAGGGCTTTATTCAGGAAAATCCAAGAATCTTCGTCAGAGAACAGGCAATAGGTCTCCGATGTGCAAACTTCATTGAAAGGACAATCCAAAAGGTAAGGTTGGTACACACAGGCAAGATGTCGATAATCATAAAGAGGCACAAAAACTAGGAAGCAGGGTAAAGGGACTGGGAGAGGACTAAGGGATCAGGAAAGAGTTGAGGTACAGCAAGGAGGTCCCATGTCATAAGGCTGAACAAGGTTCCACATCAGCTCCTGCTCTGACGCTGCCCTATATGCTTCAGTCTGTGCCGTGCCCCAGGTGTTCTGCATTGGCTCGGCGGCGTGGGCGTGGCAAGTACAGAGAATCGTATTGCTGTATATAAAATTTTGATAGAGTTAAATTCAAAAATAAAAACAATTCTAAAATTTGGCCAGGTAAAAAAAAAAAAAAAAAAAAAAAACAAAAAAATTAAGAGTTTACTCCTTACTGTTTCTGGGACATTTAATAAGGCCATTCATTCCAGTTAGTTTATTAAATATGTCCATTTTGTGGTTTCTGCTTCTAAAAAATGTCTTCACTGACCTTTTGGCTCCCACATGTTATATCTTCAGAGGGTAAGAAGTAGTCAAAGCTGATATTTTGCTGTTTTTCCAGTTTATGTTATTGCAAATAATGGCATAAACATAGCTGCATAGGTGAAGAAATAGTCTGTACAATTAAAATTAAAGGAAAGAAGCAGTGAGTTTGAAAAGCTTGAAAAGCTTACTTTTCTCTGAGAAGTACCAAGGACCACAAGCAGACAATACAGGGCAGCAGTTTTTGGAGTATTCATGCAGTGACAAAAAAAAAAAAAAAAACATGGAATCAACAGGACTTTGACAATTCTGTTTTTTGAGTCATGGAAACCTTTTTGGAAGATCAACCCTATTTGGACTGACCAGTCATACCTAGAGCACCCTGCTCACCTGGCAAAGTCAATCAGATAACCCAGCATGAATCGAAACACTAAAAACAGTTTACAGTTTACAGCCCATGTCCTGTGTATTTACTATCCTGTACTTGTCTCACACTGATGTGTTCTTGCACTTTATGTAGTCCTGCATACTGTTCTTTGTTGCACCATAGTCTCTGGAAAAACGACATTTCATTCCACTGTATACAAGCTACACCATACTTAACACCACATAATGGAATACGGGAGGAAAAAATGCAAAACTTTCCCAGAATAGAAGGAGGCGACAGACAAATTTGGTCAGCAAATAGTAACGTATCTTATTACACATTGGCTGGTGGAAATGTATCAGCTGGGAAGTGTAGTCACCAAATCACATCTTCAAATTTTAAGCAACCTGAACCCAGAAAAGAAAATGTAAACAATTTATTTCTTGTCAGTGCCTTTAGATATAAATTGTTTATCTTGCACCATAAACTTTTGTGTAAGCCTGTAATTAAAAAGAGCTGATAATATTAATTCACTTATAACTATGTAACAGATTTCACCTCGTGAGTCTCACCTTTGGTTATAGTACCCATGAGCAAGATACTTACCCTAAATTGCTCCAGTAAAGATTACTCAGCTTCATAAACGGGTAAAAAATTGTAAAGTTACATAACATTGTGAATTGCTTTGGCGAAAAGTATCAGCTAAATGAATAAATGTAACCATTAATTCATACTTTTCTCCATATATAACCAGCACAGACTAAGAGGACAACTGCTCTTGTGACAAGACTTGAATCAGTCATTGTAGAGAAACAACTGCTTTCATGCATACGTTATTCAAGTCTACCATAAGTAATTCTGTAAGGACCAGCTGTGTCTTAACCATGAAATTGCTAATCTACAACATGTTTTATTTTCAGAACAGGAAACAGTTAGGGCTGGAGTTTGGTGCTCATAGGCACTAAAAATTTTCCCTCTGAATTGTGCAAAAAAAGGTGTGAGTGGTGTAAACACCACTTGAATTACATTCATTGACATTCTAACACTAATTTTAGAATGTAATATTGGATGGAGAAGTGAAAGAAAAACACTTTGTTTCAGAAATGCCTAGAAATACCAATTTTAAGTTTTTGTTGAATTACATTTATGTCTTACCATCTCACATTTTTTGTCCTTATTTTTACTGCCTTTTAAATTTCTTCCCTCCTTCATAGGCTCTAAACACTTCATAGGCACTAGGCACTGTGCCTGCAGTTCCCAATGGGAAAGCAGGTACAGGAAATAACACTGCAGCATGATTGGTAGAGAAGTTCATGATAAATGCGAAAGTGATGGTACGTTTCCCTAGATAACGAACAGTAGAAAATTCTGCACACAGTTCTCCAAAGTCAACTCTATGCAGTTTTTCTAATGGAGGTTTCATAAAGGTTCAAATGTCCCACATCAATATAAGTTTGGCCTGCTAAGGAACAGTTAGACTATGAGCTTCCCTTTCCACCTTGAGCTGTTGGAGGTTACATCTGTGTGCAGTCCAGATGATGGAACATGTGGGCAGCTAGCAGCATCTTAGTTACAGCAACTGCCTTTAGACCCAGAAGTCAGAGGTTTCGCTTTCATCTCCAGCTGTATCACGCTTGAGCAAGGCATTTGTCCTAAATAGTGCCAGTAAAAGTTATCCAGCTGTAAACAATGTAAATAAGTAAGTGCAATATGTTTATTATGTAGCCCTGTAGCGCTACTAGGTTGCCTGTTTAATTTTGAAGGTTTAAATAAAGCTTTATTAAAGTGGAGTCCTAGTTTGGTTGAAGCCCTACCACCATTTGTTGGGACAGGTGCAACCTACCCGTTGTGCTAGTTTTGCACGCACTGTGAGTTGATTGGGGGGTTCAGTTTGGTGCCGAACCAATGAGAGAACAGGGGGGATGGAACGAATGGAAAAAGTTTCGAGACTTTTCTAGAAGGGTCGAAAAAGGGGGAGCGTGCGGAGGAGAGTGTGAGACGGGTGTGTTCGAAAGAGCGCTCCAGAGTGTCGGGGCGATATTTTTCTGGTTGCTGGACGAGTAACCAGAGAGAAAATATCGCTTCTCCGCAGTTGGATTGTGTTGGCGAGTTTACTAGTTTCTGTGGTGTCCTCATGGTCCGACGAGACAGTTAAGACGACAAGCTTTCAGGCTCAGCCCGCGTCTCGTCGAACTGCTACGCCGGTGTGACGGAGGAGGACGGAGGAGAACCCGATAGCGCTTCGTGCTACTGGTAACGCGCGAAGTTCCTCGGGCATCGCTGGAGTTTTCACCCGCCCCGAACGCGAGTGGACGGGGATAAGGTAAACTGCGGGTTTTTTTCTCTATTTTGCTCGCAAGAGTGAAGCGACCCATAATTTGGGTCTCAACGCACACGAGCTGCGTCCAGGCCTGCAACGAGGGGTTTTTACGTGTGTTAAATACTCCGGAGTATTTAGTGTGTAGCACCAAGTTTATTCGTGCTTGTAAAATATTGAGTGTACGTGTGTTTTCTGTTCCGTTGTTTTATTTATGTTTGCATTCGTTTTGAGGGGATTTCCAATTTGGGGTTAATAACTTTGAATATTTCTTGGGGGTTGTTTGGAGAATTTATTAAATTTGTTGTTGAAATACCTGAGTTTGGGTTTTCTATTGGAATAGAACCCAGGGCACCACCCTCATAATTAGGCGAAATGGAGGGTGGCGCTACAATTATTTACAAAATACTGCTGGATTTCCACGACATGTGTAATTCACATATAGGCAGAATGACAATAAAGTTGACTTTGACTTATATCTAAGGCTTCTGAACACAATCAATGGCTTAAGGATGATCTTTGCCATCAACATCAGGTGGGGGAGGTGGGCCACTCTAGTCAATCTTACACATCATTCACAGAGTCAAGCCTAGTTTGTACCCTAGCCTCAAATTTATAGAGGAAGCATGGCTGTATGAAATCAAGCCAGCAGTATATATTATGATATATACCATGCAGTGAGGCAATGAAATTGCAGTGTGAATATATCTAACTTTAAATTATGGAAAACAACAGTTTCGTCAGTGATTTTAAGTAGGTAACAAACATTATGCCACTGTGAAACTGCTTATGTAACAGATGTTTTAATTGTTTTCTTTTTAATTTATGACATGAAGCAATTCATGTGTGGCCCATATTCCCACAGGTCGCCACAAAAAATGAGGCCTGCTTTTCCCAGTGGTGTTGACTGATCCCTTTGCTGATCTAGAGTTAAATATAATATCGGCACGTAAAGAATTAAAATAAATAAGTTATATGCAGGCTTGTCTGCATGTCACTAATTCACAGCTCTTATTTTTTTCTTTAATTAAAGTTTCAATTTGTTCAGATATTTTCACATTAATATGCAGACTATAGTGACTATTGTGCTTAACTGCAATCAAGTACTTGGAGCATCAGTATCAGTTACTGTCGTGACCCTGTCTGCCAGCACATCGGCGACACCTGCTGCACCCTGATGAAAGGGCAGATAAAAGGCAGCACTAAGGGGTCCCCATGTGGATCCTCAGAATTGAGCCTTTGCTGGGTTCCCCTTTTGACCTGTGTTTGCTGAAACACTTTGTGGATTTTTGACCTTTTGCCTGTTTTCTCCTTGACCATGATTTCTGTCTTGTCCCTTTAACGAAGATTGCCGATCACCTGACCTTTGCCTGTCCCGACCATTCTCTCGCGTGCGCCTTGTTTTCCAAGAAAAGTAGAAATTTGCACTGCGCTCGAGTCTGTTGCCTTTCTGAGCCCTGCTGTCATGAGAGTTATGACATTAATTCTCTCTATCTTTGAAACTATATCTCTAATTTATACCTCCTAAATCTGTCTTACGTGAATAACAATAATAGAACTTTAAATAGGCAGTGGTGGCACAGTAGATCGTGCTGATGCTTCAAAACTCCTGTGCTGTGGGTGTGGACATGGGCTTGAATCCACTTCATTCTGTGTTGTTTTTATAAGTTCTCCTTGTGTTTGTTTCTTTCTTTCAAGTGCGCTGGTTTCCACCCACAATCCAGAATCTTTATTAGTATGTGTATTAGATAAATTGGTACTGTATACTGTATCTTTCTGATTCATCTCAATGATTTTTCAGAAAAAAAATCATAATTTCAGCTGTTTAGACTACTCAGTTATTCAATCTAACAAAATCAGTATGTAAATCTTTTTTTCAGTTTATGGCGTATTAACATTGGAACTTGCTTTTCAGTAATTTAATTATTTATAGTTGGTTACTCACATGGAGTTTTATTTTTATTTTTTGTTTCATTAACAGAAAACAGGTTGAATCCTGTGGGACAAAGTAACACAAAGCACATCTTGTAATCTTGTGATAAACGGATGAGGAAACACTGGGGAAAGATGGACACAGTCACAGTATGCAGGTGTGGGCTCTAAATCCATCAGCAGGTATTCTTTTTTTTTTTTTTTTTTTTTTAACACTCTCAGTTCCATAGGGTAATGACATCACTCCAACATGTCACGGGGTTGTCCTTCCTGTGGAGCCAGTGGACACTGATGACATCCTGTTTGTCACTGAGAGGGGTGCAGCTGTAATGAACCATATTTCTGCATAGTTTTTTACTTAACTCATGCCTTCATATAAAGTGAGAAATGAAACTATTCAACTTTTTTTTTCCCTGCTCAGGAAAAAAACAGCACTGTCAGTGTTTAAAGTTGATCTGATAGCTCTGACAATACAAAACTAAGCAAACATGGTACCTTCAATGAGAGCAAATGACATGTGTTTCATGTATTTGATAAGCAGGCCCAAAAAACTTACACTGAGAAAGATGTAATTGCAGTTCTGATATATTTGTACAAAAATTTGCATTATCTGAATTCAAATTTACAGCTCTAAAGTACATTCCAATATTTATTTTGCCCATTATGATTTTGTCCCTTTTAAAAATTTTTAAATTTTTTCGCTTTGTCACCATGGGGTATTGAGTGTAGACTGATGAGGGGAAAAAAAAAAAAACTTTAAAGATTTTAGCATATGGCTGAAACATAAAAAATGTGAAAATGTGAAGGGGTCTGAATACTTTCTTAATGCACTGTATATCATCATCATTTATTTTATATCGTACAAGGCAATTTTTTTTTAACTTACCTTGAGGCTGTCCAAACAGAATCCCAACATAAGTGAAAGACTACCTCTATAGTTACTTTTTTTGCTTTGCTGAAACTCCTCTAGAACAACTTACAATGGATTACCCATTCATACAGTTAGGTAAATTTTACTGCAGTAATTCATGGTATATACTTTTCTCAAGTATAGTAAAGCAAATAGTAGGAGTCATACTTGGGTCCTTTAAGTGGAAAGCAGCAGCTCTAATCACTCTGTACCTTCTGCCCTTATGGCAGAAAAAGCATTCATGTGTTAGATTTAAGGGCTAAATTAATATTAATACCACGCTGCACTTACATTTATGTATGTAACAAGTGCTTGCTCTCCAAAGTGACTTCCAATGAACTCTGTGTAGTGTTATCAGCCCACACACCTTATTCACCAAGGTGACTTACACTGCTAGATACATTACTTACAGTGGGTCACTCATTCATACATTAGCAAAACACACTTTGTCTGTCACTCACACACTATGGATGAACCTAAACAGCATGTCTTTGGACTGTGGGAGGAAACCCACACAGACATGGGGAGAACATGCAAACAACATAGACTGAGCAGGGATCGAAGCCTTGTCCTCTCACACCACCCAGGCGCTGTGACACAGCAGCGCTACTTGCTGTGCCACCGTTTCACACATGTAGCAATACTATTTTTCATTCTCATGACTACAAAAGTAAAAATATGGTTTGTGACTGTAATGAAGACATAGAACCCTAATGTTGGAAGACTATTACTTAATTTTCTCTTGAGAGTAGTACAGGTGTGGCAAGCTGGAAATTGCCTAGATTCAGATGTATCCCATTTAACTGTATTTCAATGCCATAACCAGCATTTGCAAGTGAAATGTCAATAACTGGGTTTCTGTTAGAACAAATATTTCAAATTCCTTCTCCGCTTATAAAACAAGAAGGGAAGATTTTAATAGTTCTCTTGCAGCTTTACCACAAGAAGGCAATTAGTGTGGAGCTATATTCAGCCAAATAATGCTTTCTAGTAGTTAATTATCAAAATAACATTGGTAGGAATTAAACATGAAGTATATTAACTTACCAGCTCTTCCTCAATCAATGGTTTTAAAATCAGCAATGGAGCAGACTTATTAGACAATGTGGCCACACCCTGATCAGTTCCTTTGGTGTCTGTGTGTTACAAGTCCTTGAAAGTTAATACAGTGGAGGAGTGCGCTGTAACTGTAAACTGAGCCATGATGATGTTATGAAACAGTTCTACTTCAGGGAAAAGGCACATACTGTATATGCACATTTCAACATTCCAGAGGTGAGAGGTCTCAGATTAATTCCATCTCTGGGGCACTGAGTGGCGTCTGCCTGCTCTGTATCCAGGGTTTATTTGACAAAATCATTGCAAATGCAGCTGTAGAATATGGATCCTACTGTTAAAACTTCCAAGGGTGACTCATTCCCTTGTTCTGAAGGTCAATTTAGCACAATTCAGTTTTGTTCATGAATAAACTTTTGCAAAATTCAGAATTCAGTTTTTTTTTATGCTGGTCATGTGTATATATAATCACTGCATTCCAAAATTATGAGGAGTAAAGCATCTAAAACACTGCTGTTAAGACTGCTCTTGCTAAGCTGAATAAACAAGTTACATTTTATCTCTGATCTGACAAGAAGAATTTTATCATGAAAAAGGCTTACATACCTTATGTACTAAGGTAACTTACGCTACCAGATGCACTACTTACAGTGGGTCACTCATTCATATGTCAGTGGAACATCATTCACACTATGGGTGAACATGAACGGCGTGCTTTTTGTACTGTGGGAGGAAGTCAGAGCACCTGGAGGAAACCTATTCAGACACAAGGAGAACATGTAAACTCCACAGAGATTGAACAGGGATTGAACCCATGTCCTCTCACACCACTGGCTGTGCCACTGTGCTGTGCAATAAATATGTAAATATTTCATATTCTTTTGTAAATGTTTAAAATAAAAAAAAAGTATATTTATATTTTATTACTTTTATTCAACACAAATAAAAATAAATATTAAATATTGTTAAAAAATTTGTGTCAGAATAAAACGGTCAGTGCTGTGAAAAAAGTATATGCCCCATCCTGAAGTTTTCTGTTTTTGTGGATACACACACATACACACACTGTCTGAAGCTGCTTGTTCCAAGTGGGGTCTCTGAGAACTGCAGCCTAACCCGGCAACACAGGGCACAAGGCTGGAGGGGGAGGGGACAGGACGTCAGTCTGTCGCAAGGCACCCTGAGCAGGACTCATTATACCCACCAGAGAGCGGGCCCCAATGAAACCCACTGTTCCACCGCACCCCCCACTTGTGTTTGTGTGTATCTCATACTAAATTGTTTCAGAAATTAAAACTTAATCATAACTAAACATAAAACAAAGGCAACCCGAGTGAACACAAAATACAGTTTTAAAATGATAATGTTATTTGTTGAAGAAAAAGTTATCCAATACCAACTGGGCCTGTGTGAAAATGTATTTGCCCCTTAGTAGATTTCCCCAAATCTATGAAACTCCATTTATAATGGAGTTCAACTGGACTAGATGCAACCAGGCCTGATTCTTGCCAGCCCTGTTTAGTCAAATCAGCACTAAAGTACAACTTTTTCAATAGCATGAAGTTGGTTAAAAGGTATTAACCAGTAGCACACTATGCCAAAGTTGAAATAAATTCCAGAAATGATGAGGAAGAAGGTGATTTAAATGCATCAGTCTGAGAAGGGGTACAATGCTATTTCAAAGGCTTTGAGACTCCAAAGAACCACAGTGAGAGCCAGTTTCTCCAAATGGAAAAAAACTTGGCACAGTTGTGAACCTTCCCAGAAGTGGCAAACTTTTTCCACCAAGAACACAGCGATGAGTCATGCAGAAAGTCACAAAAGAGCCAAGGGCAACATCAAAGGAACTACAGGCCTCTGTTGCATCAATAAAGGTCACTGTTCATGACTCCACTATCAGAAAGACACTGGGCAAAAAATAGCATCCATGGAAAAGTGGTGAGGCAAAAACCACTACTAACCCAAAAGAACATTGAGGCTCGTCTGAATTTTGCCGAAAGCAGACTTTGATGATTCTCAAACCTTTTCGGAGAATGTTCTGTGGACTGATGAGTCAAAAGTGGAACTCTTTGGAAGACAGGGGTCCCGTTACATCTGGCATAAACTGAACAGTGAATTCCACAAAAAGAACATCATACTTATGGCCAAGTATGGCGGTAGCAGTGTGATGGTGTGGGGATACTTTGCTGCTTCAGGGCATGGTCAACTTGTAATAAATGAGGGAAATATGAATTCTACTCTCCTAAAGGACAATATCCAGCTTTCAGTACACAAGCTGAAACTCAAGTGCAACTGTATTATGCAGCAAGACAATTATCCAAAGTGTAGGAGTAAGACTACCTCTGAATGGCTCAAAAAAGCAAAATCAAAGTTTTGGAGTGGCCTAGTCAAAGTCCTGACTTGAACACAAATGAGATCTTGTGGCAGGACCTTAAATGGGCAGTTCTTGCTCAAAAACCCTTCAATGTGGTGGAACTAAAAAAGTTCTACAAAAAAGAGGGACCCAAAATTCCACCACAGCACTTTGAAAGACTGATTTCCAGTTATCGGAAGCGTTTGGTTGCAGTAATTGCTGGTAAAGGTGGCACAACCAGATTTTAAGTTTAAGGGGCAACTAGTTTTTCACATGGGAGATAGGTGCTGGATAATATTTTTTTGCATTAATAAAAAAAATTAAATTTAAAACTGTATTCTGTGTTTACTCCGGTTGCCTTTGTTTTATGTTGTATTTTGTTTGAAGTTCTAAAACTATTTAGCATGAGACATATAAAAAAAAAGAAATCAGGGTGGGGGCAAATACTTTTTCATGGCACTGTATTAATAAATAGTATGTGTCAGAATAAAAATGTAGAATAAACATATATAATAAAAAAAAATTCATGTTTCCCTGTTCGTTAGCAGAATGTAAAAGGAGAAATGGAGAAGACAAAAGGAAGAGACGTGTACCTGGGCACTGAACCAATGTGTTGGGACACGGGCAAGGGACTATATAGGATGCTCAGGTGGAAATAGCAGACATACTCATAGCTTTAATAACTGTGTGGATAATGTATTACTGTAGTATATAGTCAACTGTCTTCTTTGTTTATTTGTTTTGTCCTTATGTTTAGCACTCTGTGTCACTGTGTGAGATGAGCTCGCTATTAAAAAAAATTGAAACTGAATTGATGGGACCTTGGACATAGAGAAATGGAGGAAAACAGAGGTAAGGTGGGGCAGATGCTGTGGGCTTGGTGCAAGGTCAAGAATCCCAAGAATCGTGGTCATGGTCAGAGAAATGAGGGTCTTTGAACGATCCATCCATCCATCCATTTACTTGCCTGCTTGTCCTTCAAGGGTCGCGGTGTCAATAGGGAGAGCGGAGAAGCCCAGACATCCCTGTCCCCCTCAACTTGCTCTGGCTCAAACCAGGGGATCCCCATCCCCAGGCCAGCTGGGAGATATAATCTTTTCAGTGGGTCCTGGGCCAACCCTGAGGCCTCGTCCCAGTTGCCGGCCATGCCTGGTATATACCTCCAAAGGGAGGCATCCAGGGGGAATTCTTATGAGATGCCTAAACCACCTCAACTCACTCCTCTCAATATGGAGGACTAGTGGCTCTACTGTGAGTTACTCCCGGATTTCTGAACTCCTCACCCTGTCATGGAGAGTGAGTCCCAACACCCTGCGGAGAAAACTCATTTCAGTCGCTTGTATCCGCGATCTTATTCTTTCGGTCATTACCCAGAGTTCATGACCGTAGGTGAGGGTAGGGACACAGACCGACTGGTAAATAGAGAGCTTTGCCTTATGGCTCAGCTCCCCCTTCACCACTACAGTCCAAAATCGCGATTGCATTACTGCTGCTGCTGCTCCCAGCCTGCAACCGATCTCACGCTCCCTTCTCCCCTCACTTGTGAACAAGACTTGAAGATACTTAAACTTCTCCACCTGGGGCAAATTCTCTCCCTTTACCTGAAGGGAGCATGCCATCCTTTTCTGTGAGAGAACCGTGGATTCAGACTCTGCTCTCATTCCGTGTGTACAGACTGAATGGCCTGCAACAGTGGCTCTGGCACTCCATACTCCTGAAGCACCTTCCGCAGAATTTCTTGGGGAAAACGGGCATAGGCCTTCTCCAAGTCCAGAAAATGGATGTAGACTGGATTAGTAAAATCCCATTCCATCTCATTTATCTGTGAGAGGGTAAAAAGCTGGTCCACTGTTCCACAGGCAGGATGGAATCTACATTGTTCCTCTTCAGTCTGAGGTTCAACCTCTAGCTGGAGCCTCCTTTCCAGCACCCTAGCACAGACTTTCCCAGGAAGGCTAAGCAGTTTGATACCCCGATATCTGACACACAATCTCTGGTCTCCTTAAAGACAGGCACCACCACCCCAGTTTGTCAATCCAAAGATACTGTCCCTGAGGTTCATGCAACATTGCAGAGGCGTGTCAGCCATGACAGCTCTACAACATCCAGGGCCTTAAGCAGTTCTGGGCGAATCTCATCCATCCCGGTGCTTTGCCACTGTGGAGCTTTCCAATTACCTCAGTGACTTCCACCAGGGAAATGTACTCTGACACCCCGGAAGCCTTTGGCCCTGACTCCTGTAAGGGAGGCATATCTCTCGGGTTTAGGCGTTCCTCAAAGTGCTCCTTTAACCTCCTGACAATGCCCTCATCTGAGGTCAGAGTTTCTCCACCTTTGCTGAGGACAGCTTGAGCAAAGCTCCTCCGACCTCTCTTGAGCTGCCAAATGGTTTTCCAGAACCTCCTTAAAGCCGACCAATAGTCATTTTCCAAAGCCTCTCTAAACTCCTCCCATGTTCTGGATTTTGCTTCTGCAACCGTAGCTGCTGCTGTCTTTTTTGCCTGCCGGTACTTATCTATCTGCTGAGCGAGGAGTCCCCAGAGCCAACCAGACCCTAAAGGCCTCCTTCTTCAGCTTGACGGCTTCCCTCACAAGTGGGTTCTTGGGTTGCCACCGTGACTGGTATCCACAAGCTTTTGGCCACAGATGTGCCTGATTGCTTCCACAATAGAGGTTTTGAACAGGGTCCATTCAGACTCCAGGTTCCCTACCTCTTCCAGGACATAAGAGGAGTTCTCATGGTGGTGGGAGTTAAAATATTTCTGAACAAGGTCCTGTGACAGTCGTTTCCAGCACACCTTTACTATTCTTTTGGGTCTACCTAGTCTATTTGTCAGTTTTCCCTGCTGTCTGATCCAGCTCACCACCAGATAGTGATTGGTTAACAGCTCAGCACCTCTCTTCACTGGAGTGTCCAGAAAATGTAGCCTTAAGTCAGATGAAACGACTACAAAGTCAATCATTGACCTTTGGCTCAGATATCTGGTACCAGGTACACTTACGAGCATCCTTGTGTTTAAACATGGTCTTTGTTATGGACAAACCATGTCTAGCACAGAAGTCATTGGAGTCTGTAGCCTTTTCCAGAACCCCACCCACTCTCTCCAAGAAGATGGAATAGTCTGAACTGCTGTTTGGTGCAAAGTTTTCCTTTCTGCGACCTTAAGTCGCATTGAGGCAACCCTCTCGTTCACCAGGACAAACTGTATGGCAGTCAGCCAGGGGCTTGTAAGTATACCCGGACCTGCATGGAACCTCTCACCCTGTGCAACTCATGAGTAGAGAGACCACCCCCTGCTGATGAGTTTGGCTCCAGAATCAACACTGTGAGTGGAGGTGAGCCCAACTATATCTAGTTGGTATCTCTTAACCTCCTACACCGGTTCTGGCTCCTTCCTCCCCCAGTGAGGTTACATTTCCCCCCCCCCCCCCCCACTTGTCCAGCTAGGTCCTTTGTTTGAATTATGTTGAATTTCATCCACATGTTCTTCTAATGGCAAGAATTATTTAAAGCTTTCGCATAAAAATGTACATTTACTTGCAACACCTAACAATCACTGCTGATCAAGTGGAGTTGCTTTAAAAACCTAACATTGACTGCATCAGTGTTTTAGCTTATTTAACTCATTTCTCTAGATAAAACCAAATTAATTAAACAGTACAGCCTTACTGTACTCTTCAGTGGAATATTGCTCTTTGAGTGTAAATATCACTTCTTTAAAACTCAGTTTGTCCTTTTGTATCTCAAAAACTACTGCTCATATCTTACTTTAACATCTCCTGCAGTTTCTAAGTTATGTTACCAATTGAAACTGCATGCAGCCAAACTATATGTCCCTATTCAAAATAAGTACATACATGAAGGATTTAGATCCAGTTTCTTAAAGCCATACTGACATTAAAATTGTTGCTCCAGTATGTGAGTGAACACATCAATAACCAGAGAATGTGGTGCTTTGTCCTTATTGTGGTAACAATGTTTTAATTTTGTATAATTTTCCACGTTAGACAATGACAAATACCTTTTTTAGTTCAGGAGTAACGTTACATTAGTAAGTGAGAAAATGTCGGGGTGATGGACTCCCCTTTTGTAGACCATTGGTAAAATGTATTAGATAACTTTAGAGAAGGTGGCCAGTAAAGTAATTTAGCATTCATGCTTGCAGCATATTTGTTTACTTTTATTCATTGAGCAGACACTTCTCTCCAAAGCGACTTCCAATGAACCCTGTGTAGTGGTACCTCCCCAGACCTTACTCAATCAAGGTGACTTACAATGCTTGATACGCTACTTACATTTACATTTATTTATTTAGCAGACGCTTTTCTCCAAAAGCGAATTCCAACAAACTCTATGTAGTGTTATCAGCCCACACACCTTATTCACCAAGGTGATTTACACTGCTGGATACATTACTTACAGTGGGTCATTCAAACATATGTACGTACACTCACACACTATGGGTGAACCTGAACAGCATGTCTTTGGATTGTGTGAGGAAACTAGAGCACCCAGAGGAAACCCACACACACACATGGAGAACATTTAAACTCCACAGAGACTGAGCAGTGATCAAACCCATGTCCTCTCTCACAATCAAGGACTGTGAGACAGCAGCAATACTCAATGTGCCACCCAAAATGTAATTTGCTTAAACCCAATACTATTGGACCATTTGTTTGGCAAGACTATGTCGACTGCTGTCCCCTCCAGAGTATACCCTTCCTTGCCTGGTGTTCAGTGACCCTGGGACGACCCTGCCCAGAGTAAGCAAACAAATGTCAACTAGTGAGTAGTTCGGTCAAATTACAGATCTGAGCAAACACAACTAGTAAAGTCAGTAAGGTTGTCTCAAATATTTCAAAGACAGTTGTGCCATCTGATATAAGAATGGGGAAGGACAAAAAAATGAATATCTTTCAGTTCTCCCCAACTGCAAATGATGAAATGCTTTAAGTTCATATATTTAAAAAGGGGTATGGTCATCAGGGAAAATGTCAAGGTGCATAATAGGGGGGTATAGGTTTTATCTTTAAATGTAGCTACATTAATTTAAGAGCAAAACACCTAAAGACAGCCTGCAACATTTTGGCATTACTTAGAGCTATGCATTTAACTAGACAGTACTGATCTTCAAGGTTATAGTCCATCCATCTTCTGTCCCGCTCGTCCTAAAAGGGTCGTGGTGGCAGCAGGGAGAGCAGAGAGGCCCAGCAAACCCTGTCCCCCGCAACTTCCTCCAGCTCAACCTGGGGGCTCCCTAGCTGTTCCTAGGCCAACTGTGACATATAATCCCTCCAGCAGGTCCTGGGCCGACCTCAAGGCCTCGTCCCAGTTGGCCGTGCCTGGTATACCTCCAAAGGGAGGCATCCAGGGGGTATCCGTATCAGATGCCCGAACCACCTCAACTGGCTCCTCTCAATGTGAAGGACTAGCGGCTCTACTCTGAGCTTCTCCTGGATGTCCGAACTCCTCACCCTGTCACGGAGAGTGAGTCCCAGCACCCTGCGGAGAAAACTCATTTCGGCCGCTTGCATCCGCAATCTTATTCTTTCGGTCATAACCCAGACTTGATGACCATAGGTGAGGGTAGGGATGTAGATCGACCGGTAAATAGAGAGCTTCGCCTTATGGCTCAGCTCCCCCTTCACCACTATAGTCCGGTACAGCAAAAGCATTACTGCTGCCGCTGCTCCCAGTCTGTGGCCGATCTCACGCTCACTTCTTCCCTCAGTCGTAAACAAGACCCCAAGATACTTGAACTCCTTCACCTGGGGCAAAAACTCTCCCCTTACCTGGAGGGGGCATACCATCCTTTTCTGTGACAGAACCATGGACTCAGACTTTGAGGTGCTGATCCTCATCCCCGCCGCTTCACACTCAGCTGCAAACCGTTCCAGTGCATGCTGGAGGCAGCCATGTGACGGTGCCAAAAGGACAACATCATCCGCAAAAAGCAGAGACGTCACCTTCCGACTCCCACACAGAATGCCCTCCTGACCTCGACTGCGCCTTGATATCCTGTCCATGAAAACTACAAACAGGAGTGGAGACAAGGCACAACCTTGGTGGAGTCCAACACCCACACTGAACAGGCTTGACTTAATGCCGAGTATGCGGATGCAGCTTTCGCTCCGTATGTACAAGGACCGAATGGCCCGCAACAGTGGCCCTGGTACCCCATGCTCCCTAAGCACCTCCCACAGAATTTCCTGGGGAACACGGTCATAGGCCTTCTCCAAGTCCACAAAACACATGTAGACTGGATTAGCAAATTCCCATGCCCCTTCAATGATCTGTGAGAGGGTAAAAAACTGGCCCACTGTTCCACGGCCCGGGTGGAATCCGCATTGTTCCTCTTCAATCTGAGGTTCAACTATCGGCCGGAGCCTCCTCTCCAGCACCCCGGCATAGACTTTCCCAGGGAGGCTGAGAAGTGTGATGCCCCGATAGTTAGCACACACTCTCCGGTCCCCTTTCTTAAAGATAGGGACACCACCCCAGCTTGCCAATCCAAGGGCACCGTCCCCAAGGTCCATGCAACATTGCAGAGGCGTGTCAACCATGACAGCCCTGCAACATCCAGGGCCTTAAGCATTTCAGGGCAGATCTCATTCACCCCCGGTGCTTTGCCACTGTGGAGTTTACCAACTACTTCAGTGACTTCCACCAGGGAAATGGACTCTGACAGCCCGAAAGCCTCTGGCCCTGACTCCTGTAAGGGAGGCATATCACTCGGGTTTAACAGTTCTTCAAAGTACTCCTTCCACCTCCTGACAATGTCCTCATCAGAGGTCAGAGTTTCTCCACTCCTGCTAAACACAGCCTGAGCGAAACTCCTTTGACCCCTTCTGAGCTGCCGGATGGTTCTCCAGAACCTCTTTGAAGCCAACCGATAGTCGTTTTCTATGGCCTCTCCAAACTCCTCCCGTGCCCGGGATTTTGCTTCTGCAACCACAGCCGTTGTTGCCTTTTTTGCTTGCTGGTACCTGTCTAGTAAGTGAGGAGTCCCTAGAGCCAACCAGGCCCTAAAGGCCTCCTTCTTCAGCTTGACGGCTTCCCTCACCACCAGTGTTCACCAGCGGGTTATCAGGTTGCCGCCCTGGCTGGCACCAACAAGCTTTTGGCCACAGTTGTGCCTGGCTGCTTCCACAATGGAGGCTTTGAACAGGGTCCATTCAGACTCCATGTCCCCCACCTCCTCCGGGACATGGGAGAAGCTCTCCTGAAGGTGCGAGTTAAAATCATTCCGGACAAGGTCCTCTGACAGTTGTTCCCAGCACACCCTCACTAAACGCCTGGGTCTACCCGATCTGTCCATCAGTTTTCCCTGCTATCTGATCCAACTCACCACCAGATGGTGATCGATTGACAGCTCTGCACCTCTCTTCACCCGAGTGTCCAGAACATGTGACCTCAAGTCAGAAGAAACGACTACAAAGTCGATCATTGACCTTTGGCCCAAGGAGCTCTGGTACCAAGTATACTTATGAGCATCCTTGTGTTCGAACATGGTGTTTGTTATGGACAAACCATGACTAGCACAAAAATCCAATAACATTTCATCATTCGGGTTCAGATCGGGCAGGCCGTTCTTCCCAATCACCCCCCGCCAGATTTCCCAGTCATTGCCAACGTGAGCGTTTAAGTCCCCCAGCAGGACAATGGAGTCTGTAGGTGGGGCCCTGTCCAGAACCTCTCCCACCGTCTCCAAGAAGGCCGAATACTCTGAACTGCTGTTTGGTGCATAAGCACACACAACAGTCAAAGTTTTCCTCTCTGCGACCCTAAATTGCATTGAGGCGACCCTCTCGTCCACCAGGGCAAACTCCAGCTGTATGGCAGCCAGCCGGGGACTTGTGAGTATCCCCACACCCGCCCGGCGCCTCTCACCTCGTGCAACTCCTGAGTAGGAGAGGGACCACCCCTTATCGAGGAGTTTGGTTCCAGAGCCAGCACTGTGAGTGGAGGTGAGCCCAACTATATCTAGTTGGTATCTCTCAACCTCCTGAACCATTTCCGACTCCTTCCCCCCTGCAGTGAGGTGACATTCCACATGCCAAGAGCCAGTTTCTGTTACAAGGGGCCACGACGCCACGTGCCACCCTGCCCTCTCCTGCCGCCTGGTATACATAGCACCGGACCCCCATGCTGGACCTTGCTGGTGGTGGGCCCACATGGCCCCCCCACCAAGCCTTTTCGGGCTGAGCCCGGCCAGGGCTACGTGGGTTGCCCAGCCACCAGACGCTCGCCTAGGAACACTACCCCCAGGCCTGGCTCCAGGGGTAGGTCCCGGTGACCCTATTCCGGGCAGGGTAAACGTTCTTCTGTTTCCATTTTTCATGGAGGTTTTTGGATCATGTTAGTCTGGATCTTCACTCCAGACCTGTTTGCCTTGGGAGACCCTACCAGGAGCGTAATGCTCCCGACACATAGCTCTGGAGATCCCTAGATCATGCAAGCCCTTCCGCCATGCCAAGGCCCCTATCCAGGACGGGAGGGTTATAGTCAATTAATTAAATCACAATGGTAACAGTAATTTAATCATTTTCACTGACTTAACCAGATAGAATAGATTAAATGCACCAAAGTACACTTAATTTGCAATATGTAACTAATTTTCACTACAATATACTGAAAGGAAATTTTCTTATTGAACTAAATTCTAATTTTCGAATTTATCAGCACTGCAAAGCTAACTTTATGTTTCCACTTACTCCAGATTTCACCTACAGCTGGGGAATTAGAATTGGCACTCACAACATCTTTCACATGTAAATGATAAAATTTGAGGAACTGAAGTAAAACTGACTTTTTGTTATTAATTAAAATAAATATATTGGTTCATTTGTGTTAGAGGAAAAAAGTAGTCTGGATTTGATGTGTTACATTCATGGTGTACTGTATATTTACAGTTATTCATTTAGCTGACACGTTCCTCCAAACAATGTACAGCATTAAGCGAGCTACAGTGGATGACAGCTGGTAGTGTAGTGATTACAGTTGTTGCCTTTGGATCCAAAGGTCAGAGGTTCCATCCCCACTTCTAGCTGTGGTACCGTTGAACAAGGTACTTATCCTGAACTGCTACAGTAAAATTACCCAGTTGTATAAATAGGTAAATAATTTTAGCCCTGTAACTGTAATAATTGTGACCTTAACATCAAAAGTCACTTTCCAGAAAAGTCTCATACACACACATTTTTTACATCGTTGGCATTCAAAAGATTCAATTGAAATGACATGTAAAGTCAAAGAAAATTTCTATCTAGGGATCGGAGTTCTTTCAGCATAGACAATCAATCAATGGCATACCAATCAATCCCAGGCTACAGCACTTGCTGTCTCCCCCATCAGGACCTGTCTAACATTGGCGTGTCTGCCATCTCTTGCTCCCCTCATAGGCATAAAACCACTGATGATGAGCAATACCCAGCCCACTGGGGCTGCCGCTTGCATCCGTCCAACACTCTCACCATCTCCAGAACCCGGCAGGCTCCTTATAGTTTTCCCCTCACCTTCTGCCCACCTCACAGCTTGACTACACCTTCTTTCTCAGAGCGGCCCATGGCCAACCTCCATAAGGCACTTTTGAGCTCATTGTGTCTCCTTCCCAAGGACCACTAGAAAGCCAGATCTCTTCCATCTAGATTAGATCTGTCCTCCTGAATCTGCTGTCCCCCCACCCCTTGCCAACTGAGTGAGCATAGTTCCCCTGTTCTCTGACCCTTGCTCTTGTCGGCCATCATCCTCTTGCCTAGCTTGAGTTGATTTCCTCATTCCCTTTGTCCACTGCACTTGCCCAGTCTCCTGCCACAAGCACAAACCTACTCAAAGCTGCTTTCTTGGCCTGTCTTTTGATCCTTAGAGCAATTCGACCCATTTCCACTCTAATTCTCACTTTACCCTATTGGCTTTCATAACATCCATTGCTGTCATAAGGGTTCAAAATCTCTACAATTAAATCTCACCAGGATATATTTGTATATTTTTTTTTTATAAAAAGAAGCAAGAACTACCTCATTTTGATTAAAAGCAATCATACCCGACAACCCATTGCCTTAAACAATGGCTAGTGTTTCTATGAGTCAGGTATATCACACTTTATATCAACATCACAATCAAATTAATTTCCACTCTTGCTTTTTACAGTTTTCCACAAGCTTGCAGGGAATTTGTTTATTCAGTTTGTTTATTCCTTTGCTGATTTTAGATATGCACACCAAAAGTGACGAGTACTTCTCAGCTTGTATGGTATTTCCATGCTTCAACAATGCATTGAGAGTACCTGGCACATAATCCTGTGACTCATGTCCAGAAAAGATCTGCTGATGGGCTTTTCTTTAGTCATCAGTACGGTGTCCATCTATATAGATTTAACATTTATCATTTTGATTTAGCATTTGGGGGGTGTGGCAGGCTTGGCCGGGTCCTGCTCTCTGGCAGATCCAGGATTCGAGTCCTGCTGGGGGTGCCTTACGACAGATCCTGGGTGTGTCCCCTTCCTCCTCAGCCTTGCATCCTGAGTTGCTGGATTAAGCTCTGGTTCGCCACAACCCTGCTCAAGACAAGCAACTTCAGACTGTGTGGCACAGCAAAGAGTGCTGCTGTCTCACAGCGCCTGGGTGGTGCAAGAAGACATGGGTTTGATCCCTGCTCAGTCTGTGTGGAGTTTGCCTGTTCTCCCCATGTCTGCGTGGGTTCTCTCTCAGTCTAAAGACATGCTGTTCAGGTTCCCCCACAGAGTGTGAGTGACACAGAGAGAGAGACTGTGTTCCACTGATGTATGGATGAGTGTCTATTGTAAGTAGTGTATCTAGCAGTGTAAGTAGTGTATCTAGCAGTGTAAGTCACCTTGGTGAATAAGATGTGTGGTCTGATAACACTACATGGAGTTCACTGAAAGTCACTTTGAAGAAAGCATCTAAGTAAATGTTTGATTGAGTGAGAGCTAACATTTAATACAATCCTGTTGCACAAAAAATGTCTAAGCATCATCAATTATGTTTTAATGAATTAACTTTTAGCCATTTTGTATACTATCCAACACTTTTTTAAAAAACTCTGGTCATTTAATTTTTCAAGAGAGACAAGAGTATTGCTTAAAATGGAGGTGTAAGAGCAAAAAAGTGTGGTCATTTTATTAAAATGACATTTTGTTCACTTTACATTAATGTCTGAAATTGGACAGAGATCAGTCCACAACACAATTCTTGCCATTGGTTATTATTTGTATTCCACAGCAAAGTATGAATGTTGATATATAAGCTCTTTAAAAACACAGATTGCAAAAGTTCTACTGAAAGGTTCAAGATTATACTTTTACAGTTGGGGAAAACTTCTCAGTTAAGAAATACTGGTAATACAGGTGGTCCCCAATTTATGGTGGGCTTACATTCCACAAAACCCATGATAAATTGAAAATATTGTGGTGCATAGCACTCTGGGGTTCGATGGGGCGAAAATGGATGCATGTACAGCATTCATTAGAAACATTTATTGGAACACCGGTGCACAGAGAAATTGTCACACCTACATCAGCAAGCCAAATGACTGGACAGCCAGGTATAAGCGGAGCGTCGTCACTGCACAGGGTTGCAGAATCTTACAATGCCTACCTGCTTGGCTTGTGATTCAACGTTCTGTTCCCAGGACCCTATTCCCTGTTCATTGCTCCTGATTCTCCTGGCTTCTGACCTCTGCTTATTCACCCTTTTACTGAGCTCTGCTTTGCCCTTGAAAAACAGCCACACCTCAGAAGACCAACACCTGTCCACAATATCCATTCTCTGTTTGCTTCTGTGTTTTTGTACAGAGACAAACATACCTGCACTTGGGTCCAAACCCTACCTCCTGTTTCCCATCTGCATCACTGACAGAAATAATGTTCTTGGTCCAAGGACCCCTTTTTTCTCAAGGAAGACTTTCTAGCCTACTTGACACACACTGGGGGTGTGTTTTCCCCTTTCTTGCTGGCAAACACGACACCCCCTTATATTTCCCATAAGTCATCCCCCACGGTTGAACACTTTATTCAAAGCTTACCCACAATCCAACTACTTACAATAAACAAATTTTCCCACTCAAACTCACGGTAATGCAGGTCATTACAATATCATAGCTCAAAAATGCATTTAACACACCTAATATACACCTCAGGGAGATGTGAATTGCTGCCGTTGCCCAGTATTGCGACAGAGTATCGCACCGCATATCGCTTGCCATGGAAAAAAATCTAAAATCAAAATCTGAAGTACAGTTTCTACTGAATGTCTGTCACCAGCTCACCATCGTAAAGTCAAAAAAATTGTAAGCTGAACCATCGTAAATCGGGGACCACCTGTATTGCATTTTCTGATAACAAAATGATTTGAGGGCCATTTAGTTTACTTTCTAATTGCACATTTCCATCCATCCATCTTCCTCCGCTTTTATCCGGGGCCGGGTCGCGGGGGCAGCAGTCCGAGCAGAGTACTCCAGACCTCCCTCTCCCCGCACACCTCCTCCAGTTCCTCTGGGGGAACCCCAAGGCGTTCCCAGGCCAGCCGGGAGACATAGTCTCTCCAACGTGTCCTGGGTCTGCCCCGAGGCCTCCTCCCAGTGGGACAAGCCCGGAGCACCTCCCCAGGGAGGCGTCCAGGAGGCATCCGGAACAGATGCCTGAGCCACCTCAACTGGCTCCTCTCGATGCGGAGGAGCAGCGGCTCTACTCCGAGCTCCTCCCGGGTGACTGAGCTCCTCACCCTATCCCTAAGGGTGCGCCCAGCCACTCTGCGGAGGAAACTCATTTCTGCCGCTTGTATCCGCGATCTCATTCTTTCGGTCATGATCCAGAGTTCATGACCATAGGTGAGGGTAGGAACGTAGATTGACCGGTAAATTGAGAGCTTCGCCTTACGACTCAGCTCCCTCTTCACCACAACAGACCGGTACAATGACCGCATTACTGCGGACGCCGCACCGATCCGTCTGTCGACCTGCCGCTCCATTTTTCCCTCACTCGTGAACAAGACCCCAAGATACTTGAACTCCTCCACTTGAGGGAGCAACTCCCCCCTAACCCGGAGGGAGCAATCCACCTTTTTCCGACTGAGAACCATGGCCTCGGATTTGGAGGTGCTGATTCTCATCCCCGCCGCTTCGCACTCGGCTGCAAACCTCCCCAGTGCACGCTGCAAGTCTTGACTTGATGAAGCCAACAGGACCACATCGTCCGCAAAAAGCAGAGACGAGATCTCGCGGCCACCAAAACAGACACCCTCCGTTCCCTGACTGCGCCTAGAAATTCTGTCCATAAAAATAATGAACAGAATCGGTGACAAAGGGCAGCCCTGGCAGAGTCCAACATGCACCGGGAACAGGTCTGACTTACTGCCGGCAATGCGAACCAAGCTCCTGCTCCGGTCATACAGGGAACGAACAGCCCGTAGCAACGAGCCCCGAACCCCATAATCCCGAAGCACCCCCCACAGGATGCCACGAGGGACACGGTCGAATGCCTTCTCCAGGTCCACAAAACACATATGGACTGGTTGGGCAAACTCCCACGAACCCTCCAACACCCTAGTGAGGGTATAGAGCTGGTCCAGTGTTCCACGGCCAGGGCGAAAACCGCATTGCTCCTCCTGAATCCGAGGTTCGACTATCGGTCGGATTCTCCTTTCCAGTACCCTGGCATAGACTTTCCCAGGGAGGCTAAGGAGTGTGATCCCCCTGTAGTTGGAACACAATCTCCGGTCCCCCTTCTTAAAAAGAGGGACCACCACCCCGGTCTGCCAGTCCAGAGGCACCGTTCCCGAACTCCACGCGATGCTGCAGAGGCGTGTCAGCCAAGACAGCCCCACAACATCCAGAGACTTGAGAAACTCGGGGCGGATCTCATCCACCCCCGGAGCCTTGCCACCGAGGAGTTTTTTGACTACCTCAGCAACTTCAGCCAGGGTAATGGACGAGTCCCCCTCCGAGTCCCCAGCCTCAGCTTCCTCTACGGAAGGCGTGTCGGAGGGATTGAGGAGATCCTCAAAGTACTCCTTCCACCGCCCGAGAACATCCTCAGCTGAGGTCAGCAGCGCACCACTTCCACTGTAAACAGTGTTCGTGGAACACCGCTTCCCCCCTCTGAGTCGCCGGACGGTTTGCCAGAATCTCTTTGAGGCCGACCGAAAGTCTTCCTCCATGGCCTCACCGAACTCCTCCCAAGCCCGAGTTTTTGCCGCGGCAACTGCCAGAGCCGCGCTCCGTTTGGCCCGTCGGTACCTGTCAGCTGCTTCAGGAGTCCCATGAGCCAGCCAGGCCCGATAGAACTCCTTCTTCAGCTTGACGGCATCCCTTACTTCCGGTGTCCACCACCGTGTTCGGGGATTGCCGCCGCGACAGGCACCGGAGACCTTATGGCCGCAGCTCCGAACCGCCGCACCGACAATGGAGGAGCGGAACATAGTCCATTCAGACTCAATGTCCCCCACCTCCCTCGGGACCTGGTTGAAACTCTGTCGGAGGTGGGAGTTGAAGACCTCTCTGACAGGGGCCTCCGCCAAACGTTCCCAACAAACCCTCACTATACGTTTGGGCCTGCCAGGTCTGTCCAGCTTTTTCCCCCGCCATCGAATCCAACTCACCACCAGGTGGTGATCAGTTGACAGCTCAGCCCCTCTCTTCACCCGAGTGTCCAAGACATATGGCTGAAGGTCAGAAGAAACGACTACAAAGTCGATCATCGACCTCCGACCTAGGGTGTCCTGGTGCCAAGTGCACTGGTGGACACCCTTATGCATGAACATGGTGTTCGTTATGGATAAAGCGCGACTAGCACAGAAATCCAGTAACAACTCACCGCTCGGGTTCAGATCAGGGAGGCCGTTCCTCCCAATCACGCCCCTCCAGGTATCACTGTCGCTGCCCACGTGGGCGTTAAAGTCCCCCAGTAGAACGACAGAGTCCCCAGTGGGAGCGCTTTCCAGCACGCCCCCCAGGGACTCTAAAAAGGCCGGGTACTCTACACTGCCGCTAGGCGCATAAGCACAAACGACAGTGAGAGACCGTTCCCTGACCCGAAGGCGTAGGGAGATGACCCTCTCATTCACCGGGGTAGACTCCAACACATGGCGGCTGAACTGGGGGGCTATTAATAAGCCCACACCAGCCCGCCGCCTCTCACCTTGGGCAACGCCAGAATAGTGGAGAGTCCACCCTCGATCGAGTAGAGTGGTTCCAGAACCCAAGCTGTGAGTGGAAGTGAGCCCGACTATATCTAGACGGTATCTCTCAACTTCCCGCACCAGCTCAGGCTCCTTCCCCGCCAGTGAGGTGACATTCCAAGTCCCAAAAACCAGAGTTGGCGCCCGAGGTTTGGGTCGGCCGGGCACTCGGCCCCGACCACCGCCCAAATCACAATGCACCGGCCCCTTACGGTTTCTCCGGCAGGTGGTGAGCCCACCGAAGTAATTGCACATTTTTAGGTGCAAAAATGGATCTGACAGATTTTCCAAACAGGTAAGTTTATTTTAAAATATAGGATGGACAAAATTACATGAAGAATGACAGGAACTTTGACTAAAATAAACCCAAATAGTTATATTCAGTTATATAAAGTTGCCGTAAGCCATAATCATCAAAAGGTGGCAGCTTTTTTACCTTTGCTTGACAAATTTGTATTCAAAATATTTAGCAGTTGGACCCATTAAGCCTATTGATTCATGTAGAAGGACAAAGTACCACTTTTGCATTTACATTCATTCATCTAGCAGATGCTTTTCTCAAAAGTGACATACATCTCATAGAAAAAAATTTGTGCATTACATAAGGAGAAAGAGGCATAGTTGCAGATGTGTGATTTTTAAGTAGTTTGTTTCTTTCACCATGTGCACTGATGTTCATCACACAAGCAGATGTATAAAACTTTACCACAATATCAGCAATTCCTAATCACCTTTCTAGTAGTTTTTTTTGATATACATATAAAAATTTACATTACAGGAGTAGCTCTGTAAAGGATTGATCCATGCATGATCTTAAAATTGTCCATGAACATTTATACCTTACATATACTTAGAAGATCATGGGCAAAGTGAATCTGTAAGATGAGTTAAGACCCTTCTTAAATGTGGAAGAAGATTCAAGAGTTTTGAGGTGGGGGGGGGGGTCGTTCCACTATAAAGGAGCCAGAACCAAGAACCTCTGATTTACCTTTCGTGAGTGGGACCACCAAGCGAGCAGATGTGGAAGAGCGTAGCTGTTTTGTTGGGGTGTTACGAATGATCAAATCTTGTCGATAGCTGGGAGCAGTTCTGTTGATGCATTTGTAGGCCATAACCAGGGTCTTAAATTTGATCTGGGCAGCTATGGGAAGCCAGCGAAGAAACATGCAAATGCTTTGGCAAGTCAAACAACTCAGGCAGCAGTGTTATGCATCAGCTGTAGAGGTTTGATAGCAGCAGGAAGGCCAGACAAGAGAGCTGCAGTAGTCCAGACAATGTCTTGACTCAATCATCACTCCCAGACTCTTAGCCGAGGAGGCACGCAAAATAAGGGAGTTGTCCACTTTGATCGAGAGGTCATGACAGGAAGACAGGCCAGCTGCGAGGTGTAGGATCTCTGTTTTAGAGATGTTAAGTTGTAGGTGGTAATCAGACATCCATGCAGAGATGTCTGACAGTCAGGCAGCAATGAGCACAGAAATGTCTAACGCTCCAGGTGAAAAGGAAAGGAAGAGCTGGGTATCATTAGCGTAGCAGTCGTATTTGAATCCATGGGTGTCAATGACAGGGCCGAGGGAGGAGGTGTATATCGAGAAGAGCAGAGGACCTAGCACTGAGCCCTGGGGGAGAGGCTAAAGAAATGAGATGTTTGAAAAGATATCTGGAAATTTGGACAATTCTGAAGCAGTTAATCTAAAAGTTACAATGTATGAAAGTCCAGACAGTGTAATCACCCCAAAAATGTGGCCTCGTATCACAAAAAAAAAAATTTTAAAGAGAGTAATGTTCAAGTGAAACCAAAAGGTGCAAAATTTATTTACAAGCTGAGAAATGCCAGTGCTGGCTGGATGTTTGGAACATTGGGGTTTGGTGCAGAAACTAGAATTGGGACACAGAAGACAAAATAAGGCTATAATGGTTGCAGATGCATGTCAGTAGTTGCATGCCCCCTTCAAGATTCCACACTAAGTTTGTGCTGTGCTTCTTTTCTCCTGGTTGAGCTGATTGAACAAGTACAAGTGACTGGAGGCTAATGGAGAGACTGGGTTTGGAAGTCTGCTGGGTGTGTCTGGGATTCATGACAAGGGAAACAATGACAGCATGTCAGTTAAAAATAAATTCTAAAATGGAAATGAGTAACCTGAATATGACTGAAGACTACAGAACATTAATGTTCTCACACACACACACACACACCTGAACTGCTTGTCCATGGGGAGCTGGAGCCTAGCCCAGCAACACAGAGCATAAGACTGGAGGGGTAGGAGACACACCCAGGAAGGGACATCAGCCCATCGAAAGGCACCCCAAGCGAGACTCAAACCCCAGACCCACCAGAGAGCAGGACCTGATCCAACCCATTGCACCACCGCACCCCCTCATACATTAGTTAATTAGTAACATTCAAATTACCACAGAATGACATTTTAAACATAGGTCAAATAACAGAAGCTGGAGATTTCACTAGTAGAAGTCAGTCTTACGGACCAATGATTAAAAGTTCTAAGTATTTGAGTTCAACCACCAAGAATTTGAAAGAGAAGGAATGCACATGAGTTGGCACTGTATAGTTACTGTGCAGCATGAAGAGGGCCCCAGGTCAGGGTATGTGGTTACATTGCAGGTCACACAGTTGGTGATCTTTAAGAAGTCCATGGCAATCTCAACCAGCATGACTATCACAGTACAGATCTAGAACACCTTTGGGATGTGGTGGAACAGGAAATTCACATCATGGATGTGCAGCCAACAAATCTGCAGCAACTGTGTGATGCTATCATGTCAATATAGACCAAAATCTCTGAGGAATGCTTCCAGCACCTTGTTGAATCTATGCCATGAAGAATTAAGGCAGTTCTGAAAACAAAAGAGGGTCCAACCTGGTACTGGCAAACAGAGCCAAAGGGCAAATCTGAAGATGTGGTCGATGACGTGAAGCAAGGTTCAGTACCACAGGAAACAGGAGGCAGGCAAGGGAACAAGGGGTGGGGAACTTAGAGGAGACCAGATAAGGTACTGCAGAACCAACATGAATGCTGGCAGGATAATTATCTCAAAACAATTCCACAACTGGGATGGCGCTAGGGACGGTTTTTATAACTGACTGTTCCGATTGCCTTCAGGTGCTTAACTGGAATCAGGTGCTGCTGGTTGTGGTGCGGGCATGGTCGTGACAAGAAAGTGAGTATGACCACAGAAAATTGCTTTTAAAGCATAATAAGTATATTGAATTTGCTTTGCTTTAAAAATACAGTGTTACTAAAATTCATATTGATAAATCTGATTATAAAGAACTGCTGTTTTGTTTGTTACTTGCAATTTCTACTCTTATTGGGGGGCACGGTGGCACAGCAGTTTGGCAGGGGCCTGCTCTCTGGTGGGTCTGGGGTTCCAGCTCTGCTTGGGGTGTGCTGCGATGAACTGGCATCCCATCCTGGGTGTGTCCCTTGCGCCCTGTGTTGCTGGGTTAGGCTCCGGTTTCCTGCGATCCTGCACTGATGTATGGCTGAGTGACCCATTGTAAGTAGTGTATCTAACAGTGTAAGTCACCTTGGTGTATAAGGTGTGTGGGCTGATAACACTACACAGAGTTCATTGGAAATTGCTTTGGAGAAAAATGTCTGCTAAATAAATAAATGTAATGTCATGTAAATGATCCTGCATGTGGGTCCAGCCTCCTCTGTTCATCATGACAGTAGTTGTGGCGTTTTACACCAAGAACGAATCCTTGAGAGTTTTGTAAAAGAAAGGTTCCTGCTGGCCTGTAGGGTGTAAGTTGACAAAGGATAATTGTTATTGGTTAGTTCCTAAAAGAAGCGGGAACCGTTATTGGGGGCACTATATATAACGGGGGCTTTTTCACGCGAATGCAGATGAGGTTCCGCGGTGTGAAGTGAGTTTGTGACGCGAGCTACTGTTCTTAATAAACTCTTTGTTTGCACACTTCAAGTGTTCCAGTGCTTTGTTTCAGGGAAACCTCCAAAGAATGGTTTACCTTCCTTTTCGGACACCACAGTAGTAGCATTTATTATCTCTTTCTATGTTTCTCTCTATTATAAATACTCTAGTTACACTTATTATTATTATTATTATTATTATTATTATTACAGTTTGCATACCGTCCCAATTGCTCTACTGAGGATGCCGTCTCATATCACACACCACTTTGATCCATCTGGACACTGAGAAGGGGAATTACAGTGTTAAATGCTGTTTCTAGATTACAGTTCAGCATTTAACACAATAATTCCCTCCAAACTCATAATCAAGCTGGAGGACCTGGGAGTTTGCCCGTCCCTGTGTCAGTGGATCTCCAACTTCCTTACAGACAGACCACAAGTAGTACAAGTGGGCAGACATGTTTCACCCCCCTTCACCCTTAGCACTGGAGCCTCCCAGAGTTGTGTTCTGAGCCCCCTGCTGTACTCACTGTACACTTATGACTGTGTGGCCACTTCCAGCTCTACCACCATTGTTAAGTTTGCTGACAATACTGTTGTGCTGGGCCTGGTCTCTGATAGCAATGAAAAGACCTACCTGGAGAAGATTAGGAACATGGAGAATTGGTGCCAGGAGAACAACCTCATCCTGAATGTCAGCAAAACATTGTTGTTGATAGTGTACTTCAACCAGAAACAGGACAGGAGCTATCACCCCCTTAAAATCAACAGGGCCTCAGTGGAGAGGGTGGGCAGTTTCCGCTACCTTGGTGTTCGCATCAGAAAGGACCTCTCATGGCCACGCCACATCAACACCCTGGCAAAGAAGGCCCATCAGCGTCTTTACCATATTAGACGCTTAAGAGACTTCAAACTGCCCTCTAGGGTGCTGAGGAATTTTTACATCTGCATCACTGAGAGCATCCTGATGGGTAGGATCACAACCTGGTTTGGGAACAGCACCAAGCAGGATAGGCAGACTCTCCAGAGGGTGGTGCGAGCAGATGAGCGCATTATCCGCACTGAGCTCCCTAACCTGCAGTCTGTTTACAGCAAGGGATGCTGGACCAAGGCCAGGAAAATAGTGAAAGACCTCAGCCACCCGAACAACAGACTTTTCTCCCTGCTGCGGTCACGGAAGCATTTTCGCTCCCTGAAGACCAACACAGAGAGAATGAGCAGGTCGTCCAGCAGGTCATTCGGGATCTTAATCAGAATAACACCATGGAGTAGAGACTGGATTCTATGCACAAGGAACACTATTTGAGCCAAATATTGTTAAGATTCCCCCCCCCCCCACAACATTGCACTTTTTATTTAACCTGTAATATTGGACTACACATACTTTTTATTTTACTTTATTTTATTATTTATTCTACCTTATTTTTATAATTATATGCACACACATTTTCAGAACAACTTGTCCCATACAGGGTCACAGGGAACTAGAGCCTAACCCGGCAACTCAGGACGTAAGGCTAGAGGGGGAGGGGACACACCCAGGACAGGACGCCAGTCCATCGCAAGGCACCCCACGCAGGACTCGAACCCCAGACCCACTGGAGAGCAGGACTTGGTCCAACCCACTGCGCCACCGCGCCCCCTATCATTATATATTCCTTTTATTTCTGTAGTATATTTCCAATTTGGGGGATGCGGTGGCGCAGTGGGTTGGACCACAGTCCTGCTCTTCAGTGGGTCTGGGGTTCAAGTCTTGCTTGGGGTACCTTGCGACGGACTGGCGTCCCGTCCTGGGTGTGTCCCCTCCCCCTTCAGCCTTACACCCTGAGTTGCCGGGTTAGGCTCCGGTTCCCCGTGACCCCGTATGGGACAAGCGGTTCTGAAAATGTGTGTGTGTGTGTGTGTGTGTATTTCCAATTTCTACTTTATTTGTATTGCCTTATTTATGTGTACTACGGACAGCCGGTAAAGCATTTCACTGCACGTCATAGGTATGGTTGTGTATGTGACAAATAAAGCTTGAACTTGAACTTAATATTATATATATACAGGTTTATGATTATTATAATCACCCGAATGATTGCTTTCCACTTGACTGCTTTTTACCTTCGCTGAATCTGTTTGTCTAACAAATGCATTCTGCTCCCTTGCTAAAGACAAGCAGACAAGAAGATGTATGAAAATGCACCAAAGTGTTTGGACCACAGCCCTCAGCAGGCTACCCGACCTGATAGTTCCTTGAAAAGTTAATCAACAACTGAACTCTATGTTTTCCTGTTGCCATATGTTCAAGATCAACATGTGCATTGATGCCACAAAAGCCCAGACGCTGAGAGGTTCTGAAATGAACTCTGTTCATAAGAGGGGTCTCCACAACAGTGAAGTTGCTGGATTTTAGTAATTAATCTGAACCCTAACCTGCATTACTAATTTATTCAAATATATTTGCATTTGGAGAACAGCAGGATAAAACCTAGCTGAAAGATAGCTAAGTAGGAAGAATTCCTTTTTTAAAAATGAAGTTGAAAAGATCAGTAATACTTGACACTCTGGTAGTTTTACCTTTATGTTGTAAATAACACATCATCTTTGTCTGTATACCTGAAAGAAACTGGTGTTATTCAGAATGCCTGTTAAAATTTAATAAGAATGTAGTAAGTGCAGCGCTTTTTTATGTTTGTTTCTTGATTTTTTAGATTAATATTACGGCAACATGGGGGGGGGCATGTGGGCCCACCACCAGCAAGGTCCAGCATGGGGGTCCGGTGCTATGTATACCAGGCGGCAGGAGAGGGCAGGGTGGTACGTGGCGTCGTGGCCCCTTGTAACAGAAACTGGCTCTTGGCATGTGGAATGTCACCTCACTGCAGGGGGGAAGGAGTCGGAAATGGTTCAGGAGGTTGAGAGATACCAACTAGATATAGTTGGGCTCACCTCCACTCACAGTGCTGGCTCTGGAACCAAACTCCTCGATAAGGGGTGGTCCCTCTCCTACTCAGGAGTTGCACGAGGTGAGAGGCGCCGGGCGGGTGTGGGGATACTCACAAGTCCCCGGCTGGCTGCCATACAGCTGGAGTTTGCCCTGGTGGACGAGAGGGTCGCCTCAATGCAATTTAGGGTCGCAGAGAGGAAAACTTTGACTGTTGTGTGTGCTTATGCACCAAACAGCAGTTCAGAGTATTCGGCCTTCTTGGAGACGGTGGGAGAGGTTCTGGACAGGGCCCCACCTACAGACTCCATTGTCCTGCTGGGGGACTTAAACGCTCACGTTGGCAATGACTGGGAAATCTGGCGGGGGGTGATTGGGAAGAACGGCCTGCCCGATCTGAACCCGAATGATGAAATGTTATTGGATTTTTGTGCTAGTCATGGTTTGTCCATAACAAACACCATGTTCGAACACAAGGATGCTCATAAGTATACTTGGTACCAGAGCTCCTTGGGCCAAAGGTCAATGATCGACTTTGTAGTCGTTTCTTCTGACTTGAGGTCACATGTTCTGGACACTCGGGTGAAGAGAGGTGCAGAGCTGTCAATCGATCACCATCTGGTGGTGAGTTGGATCAGATAGCAGGGAAAACTGATGGACAGATCGGGTAGACCCAGGCGTTTAGTGAGGGTGTGCTGGGAACAACTGTCAGAGGACCTTGTCCGGAATGATTTTAACTCGCACCTTCAGGAGAGCTTCTCCCATGTCCCGGAGGAGGTGGGGGACATGGAGTCTGAATGGACCCTGTTCAAAGCCTCCATTGTGGAAGCAGCCAGGCACAACTGTGGCCAAAAGCTTGTTGGTGCCAGCCAGGGCGGCAACCTGATAACCCGCTGGTGAACACTGGTGGTGAGGGAAGCCGTCAAGCTGAAGAAGGAGGCCTTTAGGGCCTGGTTGGCTCTAGGGACTCCTCACTTACTAGACAGGTACCAGCAAGCAAAAAAGGCAACAACGGCTGTGGTTGCAGAAGCAAAATCCAGGGCATGGGAGGAGTTTGGAGAGGCTGTGAAAAATGACAATTGGTCAGCTTTAAGGAGGTTCTGGGAAAGTCTATGCCAGGGTACTAGAAAGGAGGCTCCGGTCGATAGCTGAACCTCAGATTGAAGAGGATTGTCTCCACTCCTGTTTGTGGTCTTCATGGACAGGATAGCAAGGCACAGTCGAGGCCAGGAGGGCATTCTGTGTTTGAGTCGGAAGGTGACTTTTTGCAGATGATGTTAGCCTTTTGGCACCGTCACATGGTTGCCTCCATCATGCACTGGAACGGTTTGCAGCCGAGTGTGAAGCAGTTGGGATGAGGATCAAAGTCAAAGTCAGTTCAAAGTCTGAGTCCATGGTTCTCTCACGGAAAAGGATGGCATGCCCCCTCCAGGAAAGGGGAGAGAATTTGCCCCAGGTGGAGGAGTTTAAGTATTGTAGGAATCCACAGTTTAGGGTCACTTTAAGATCAATTGATCGTCCCATATTATCATACGAAAACATGAGGGTAATACACATTGTTTATGGGCATGCAAGACAACATCTGCTGGATGATTAGATCAAATTTATGATTGAATGGGTCTGCCTGTTTATGTGATCACAGTGATTACTTGTGATTATTTGCATCTAAATGAAACAGTGTGAGAATGTTGACATATCCCAGTTCTTGTTACTAGATGGTGGTCAAACCATTTGGTGATAAGGAAGTTCGGGGTAGCTAGCAGCCGGGGGTTGATTCCTGTGAAGGATTCCTTGCCTTTAATGTTTTGTTTGAAGGCATCACCTCTAAAGCTTTGTGTAAGGTCACACCTTTAAGGACTGCCCACTGAATGTCTATAAAATCACAATGTATGTCTCCCTTAGTTAGGCTTGATAACCTACAGTGCGAAACAGCATGTTCTGATGTTGTAGACTGATGCTCTCATCTGCAATGAAGAATCCTGCTGAAGATACTTCCAAGTCTCCTGGTCTTCTCTGAAAATTCCCAACAGTATCTTGGGGTCTTGTTCACGAGTGAGGGGAGAAGGGAGCGTGAGATCGGCCGCAGATTGGGAGCAGCAGCAGCAGTAATGCAATCGCGATTTTGGACTGTAGTGGTGAAGGGGGAGCTGAGCCATAAGGCAAAGCTCTCCATTTACCGGTTGATCTACGTCCCTACCCTCACCTATGGTCATGAACTTTGAGTAATGACCGAAAGAATAAGATCGCGGATACAAGCGGCTGAAATGAATTTTTTCTACAGGGTGTTGGGACTCACTCTCTGTGATAGGGTGAGGAGTTCAGACATCCGGGAGAAACTCAGAGTAGAGCTGCTACTCCTCCACATTGAGAGGCCAGTTGAGGTGGTTTAGGCATTTAATAAGGATGCCCCTGGGCGCCTCCTTTTGGAGGTATACCAGGCATGGCCAACTGGGACAAGGCCCCGAGGTTGGCCCAGGACCTGTTGGAGGGATTACATCTCACAGTTGTCCTGAGAACCACTGGGGATCCCCCAGGCTGAGTTGGAGGAAGTTGTGGGGGGCAGGGGAGGCTGGGTCTCTCTGCTCTCCCTGTTGCCACCATGACCCTAGCAGGACAAGCAGGAAAGAAAATGGATGGATGAATGGATGCATGCAAAACATTTCCTCAAATAAAAGAAGGTGAAAAGAATGAAACGATAAGATTAATCTTTAATTTGTTGAAATCGTAAGGCAATTACGGCACCATGTCTTTGGGCAGTGGTGCTACCAATGTGGAATAGAGTGGAATGGCACGACACTGTTATAACACATTAAGTACTTTAATCAAGTTATTACATTGAAATTGTATCAAATCAGCTTCGCTCACTACCTCTTTCCTGTCCATGTGAAATTTGCACCTTTGTGCATGATGTAACGATCCGGCTAATGAGTTAGCCCAGATCCTCACGTGGATTCCCGAAAGGCGTATAATTATATAAATCCAGACGGACACGGACAAAAGGAAGCTCTTCTTTTTAATATCTTGTAGGCAACTATGGATGACATATTTCACACAGCTGTTCTTACAATAAAATAAACAACATTAAAGTAATCTCCAAAACGTGTGAGGCACAAAATGTGTACACGGCCAAGTATATCAGCCTGCGCGCCCGGGAGCGAGGACCGAGGGGGAGGAGCAACCCCTTAGTCTCCACCATGATACGTCATCATTACAATGACATCATAAATTAGTAACAGAAATCAGGGTTTACAGCTGGTTTATGCTATTTAAATACTAGCACTGAAAGAGGCTGACTTTGGTCTAAACTCCACTTGTGCGCATTGCTGATGATGACATCTGTAGTAATTTCTCGCTCTCTTCTTGCCTTTCAGAAGTCACAGATGAACACTAACGAACCAGAATGAGAGTACAGTGGTAGGAGCGATAGCCCACCACTCCATCAGCTATTGCAGCTTGGATTTTAAAAAGGAAAAATTTCAGTTTTTCTATCTGGTTTCAGCACAATGTGTTAGTACTGTTATAGTGAATAAAATGTTACTCTTTTAGTTGTTTTTTTGATGGTCGTATCATATATATGAGTGAATGAAATACTGCATAAACATCACACACACAAACACACAGTCTGAAACTGCTTGTTCTGAGTGGGGTCGTGGTGAACCGGAGCCTAACCTGGCAGCACAGGGTCCAAGGCTGAGGGGGGGAGGGGACACACCCTGGACAGGACCCCAGTCTGCTGCATAGCTCCCCAAGCAGGACACGAACCCCAGACACACCAGAGAGAGGGACCCGGACAAGCCCACTGCGCCACTGTGCCCCCCCACTACACATTTTTGCCCAAAGCCTGATTGATCAGACTGAAGATAATTTCATTACATCTGACTGCAATAATTATAAGAACAAAAACTACACAGAAAACGCACACACAATCTGAAACTACTTGGCCCAAGCAGGGTCATGGCAAACTGGAGACTTACCCAGCAACACAAGGCGCAAGGGAACACACTCAGGACAGGACACCAGTCCATTGCAAGGCACCCAAAGCAGGACTCAAACCCCAGTCTCACCAGAAAGTGGGACCAAGCCAAGCCCGCTGCATCACCACTCCACTGCACCTCACTTTACACAGAAAACAAAAGTTAAAATATGTGAATGCCATATATATATATATATAAATATGTATATATATATATATATATATATATATATGCAAAAAAGACCTCATCATTTAGTGAAATCATTTTGGCAGACATTACACTTTTTAGGTAACTGTGTACTTTGCTTTTTTATAAATGGCTCAGTCATTTTTTGACATCATTCCTCACAGATTTAGTTTAGCTCTGCAAGGACAGTAATCAAACTCTTAAAGGATATTCACTTTCTTAGTTATTCCTTGGAGGGGGGGGGGCGGTGGCGCAGTGGCGCAGTGGGTTGGACTGGGTCATGCTCTCCGGTGGGTCTGGGGTTTGAGTCCCACTTGGGGTGCCTTGCAATGGACTGGCGTCCCATCCTGGGTGTGTCCCCTCCCCCTCTGGCCTTACGCCCTGTGTTGCCGGGTAGACTCCGCAACCCTGTATGGGATAAGCGGTTCAGAAAGTGTGTGTGTGTGAGTTATTCCTTGGCATTTGCAAATTTTTGAGTTTTTAACCACAATTTTAAACGATAAATTGACTACAACAGGTTTTGCTGTAGTACGTCTGGATTTTCTACTTTCTTGTCCTTTCAAGACATTGAGCGAGACATCTCTATAAACATCACTATAGCCAAGAGAAGCAGTTATGGTCACAGGGTGGTACACTGTGTTAGCTCTTGTTCCAGCAAAACTTTAAACAACAGCAAGCAACAAAAAGAGAGTACCTGAATCTGCACACATGCTTTTACCTTTAATAAAGGTTTTGTTCTGCTTTAGTTGCTCTCTGTGTTGGTTGAAACTGTGTATTTGTTATTTATCCAAGAAAACTCATAAAAGCCTTCAGTGGTTGCAGAAAAATTGTCCAGATGTCACATCTATTAATTAAAGTGTTAATCCGTTTTAAAGTGGCTGGTGTCATTCTGGATGGCAGGTGTGGGTGCGGAATTTGGAGTTCAAAGTCAGCTATGTTAAAGATAGCAGAGGGAGTTCAGGATCTTTGCTGCTTGCGGGAAGAAGGTGTTGCACAGTCTGGTGGAGCCAGTTGATATGCTCCTCTATCTCTTCTCAAACGGCAGGAGGCTGAAGAGACTGTGGGAGAGGGTGTGGGGTTGCCCACAATTTTGGTGGCTTTGCGGGCACAGCAAGTATGGCAGATGTCCTGTAGAGAGGAGAGTAAGGTAGCAGTAACATTCCCAGCTGTAGTTACTATGCATGGTTTTGCAGTCGGAGACATTGCAGTTCCTGGACCAGGCAGTGATACAGCTTGTCAGGGTGCTCTCAGTAGTGCACCTGTAGAAGGTGTACATGATATGTAGTTACACACTTGCCCTTCTCAGCCTCTGAAGGAAGTACAGGCACTGCTGCGCTTTCTTGGCCAGTGATGCAGTGTTGGTGGTCCAGGAGAAGTAATTGGTGATGTGCACCACCAGGAATCTGGTGCTGCTGATCTCTTTATGGCAGAACTGTCACTGGTCATTGGGGGATAATGGGGTACAAGCACTCATGAAGTTCATTACAATCTCCTCCGTTTTCTCCACATTTAGAAGACTGCTGTTCCTGCACCACACAGCCAGTTGGTCTACCTCCTCTCTGTATGATGTTCCATCATTGTTGCTGATGAGAAATACCACAGTTGTGTCGTCAGTAAACTTAATGATGTGATTGGAGCTGGATCTTGCAATACAGTCATTAGTCATTAGGATGAAGAGCAGGAGACTGAGCGCACATGCCTGAGGGGCCCCTGTGCTGTGTGCGGTGGTGCTGGAAGTCCTGTTGCCAGTCCAAATTGCCTGAGGTCTTCCAGTGAGGAAATTCAAAATCCAGTCACAGAGGATGTGTTCAAGCCCAGCTGGTCTAGTTTGCTAATGAGTTGCTGAGGAATGATGGTATTGAATGCTGAGCTGAAATCAACGAACAGCATTCCGAGATAGGCATTTTTGTGGGGGTGCAGTGGTGTAGAGGGTTTGGCCAGGGCCTGCTCTCTGCTGGGTCTGGGGTTTGAGTCCTGCAACGCACTGGAGTCCTGTCCTGGGTGTGTCCCCTCCGCCTCCAGCCTTGTGCCCTGTGTTGCCGGCTTAGGCACTGGTTCACTGTGACCCCACTTGGGACAAGTGGTTTCAGACTCTGTGTGTGTGTGTGTGTGTGTGTGTGTGTGTGTGTGTGTGTGTGTGTGTGTTTTTGTTGTCCAGGTGTGTCAAGGCCAAGCGGAAGGCAAAGGATACAGCATCATTTGTGGACCAATTGGCCCAATATGTAAATTGGATTGGGGGCTGGATTTTGTGTGTTGCATTATTAACCTTTCAAAGCACTTCATGATGACAGAAGCAATAGTCATTCAGACAGAATACAGATGACTTCTTTGGTACCAGTGTTATGGTGGTTGCTTTGAAGATGTGGGAACAACTGCCTGACACAGTGAGATGTTGAAGATGCTTGTGAAGGCATCCTTAAGCTCTTCTTAAATCGGTGTCCACCACAAGTATAGCTGCTGTATTTCTTAAATGCATTCCATATCAACCTACATTAGATCACACTACTGCTCATTTCTCCAAACAAATATTACACAAAAGAAAACTTACTTTTTGCACTATCTCTTTAAAATGTTTACATTTCTATTTATTTATTTATTTATTTAATTTTTATTTTTATAGAGTACTGTTCTCACACAGGGGGGTGCGGTGGCGCAGTGGGTTGGACCGCAGTCCTACTCTCCGGTGGGTCTGGGGTTCGAGTCCCGCTTGGGGTGCCTCTTGTGACGGACTGGCGTCCCGTCCTGGGTGCGTCCCCTTCCCCCTCCGGCCTTACGCCCTGTGTTGCCGGGTAGGCTCCGGTTCCCCGTGACCCCGTAAGGGACAAGCGGTTCTGAAAATGTGTGTGTGTGTGTGTGTTCTCACACAGTGACACAGAGCACTTTAACACAGGCATACAGCAAGAAAAATTGATACAAACAAAGAAGACACTGAATATGCCACTGCACTATATCCTAAAGTGTTTTTAGTTTTGTAGCTTGTTACTGTAAAATATTGCAGAAGTAATAGTATATGTTGTCATCTGTGTTTACACCTTGGTCCAGGAGAAACATTATTTGACTCCTATGTATGTCCTAAACATATTGTGGGAATGAGAATAAAGTTGACTTTGACTAACGGGTTCCGAGTTCACACACACACATTATCTGAACCGCTTGTCCCCTTCGGGGTCACGGGGAGCCAGAGCCCAACCTGGCAACACAGGGCAGAAGGCTGGAGGGGACGCCCCCAGGACGGGACACCAGTCTGTTGCAAGGCACCCCAAGCAGGACTTGCACCCCAGACCCACCAGAGAGCAGAACCCAGTCCAACCCACTGCGCCACCACACCCTCTCTTGGGTTCTGAGTTCAGTTTATTGAAAATTATTTATACAGGTATTCTTGATTAAACAAAATAGAGTATGTGTCACGTCCATGCCCACAACGCAACCGACAGCACCCGGTGATGCTCCTGTACCTTACTGATCACTCACCCTTTAAAAGACCCTCCTCAGTTCCCATACCTTTGCAGAATCTCGTCAGGGACAACCGCCCTTCTTTGTGATGCTTCACTCACATGCTTCGCTAACTCTCAGTTCACGTTCTCCGGTTTTCGACTCCTCGCTTCATTTCCCGACCACATCCATGGATCCTCGTTCCTCTCCTGTTCGCCGTTCAACCAACCCTTTGCTAAGTCCCCTGACCTCGCTCGTGGATCTTCGCTCTGACCCGACCGCTGATCGACCGACCCTTCACCTGTCCCCAACACCAAGAACTTGCCTCATCCCTTGACTCCGGACGAACGACGCTGCACTTGGGTCCAGCTATCCCGGCCCCCTATGTTTCACGTGACAGTATGTTACTGTAAAGTGATTTATTGGTAAACATCTGGGAAAGAATAACTAAATAAAATATCCATCCATTCATCCATCCATCCATCACTTGTCCAGTGAACAGTGAGAAAAGTTCATTGCCAATCCCAAAGCAAATCAAATTTCATTTGCTAAGTTAGAAATTTAATTTGATTTGTGAAATTAAAAATTTTAATTCTATTACATTTGCATTTACATTTATTCATTTAGCAGATGCTTTTCTCCACAGTGACGTACATCTCAACGAGAATAGAAATTTTTGCATTACATTAGGAGAAAGAGACATAGTTGCAGACAAGTGATTCTTAATTAAACCTAGTTTGTTACTTTCCACTTGATACACTAATGTTCATTGCTTGAGAAGGTGCATAAAATGCAGGATAGATGAATCCTGATAACTTTCCTACGATTTTTTTTAAAGGTACACAAACATTTGCATACAATACAGGAGTAGTGGCTGTTAGGGTGCATGAACATTTACACCATACGTGAACGGGAGAGATCTTGGGCGAAGTGAGTCAGCAAAAGGTGAGTTTTCAGACCCTTCTTAAATTTAGACAGAGTTTCAGCAGTTCTCTGTGAGAGGGGGAGGTCATTCCACCGCAACAGAGCCAAAACTGAGAACCTCCGTGCTTTAGTTTTCGTGCACAGGAACACCACAGTCCAAAGACATGCTCTTCAGGTTCCTCCATAGTGTGTGAGTGACACAGAAATAATGTGTTTTACTGATGTATGGATGAGTGACCCATTGTCAGTAATGTATCTAGCAGTGTAAGTCACCTTGGTGAATAAGGTGTGTGGGCTGGTAACACTACATAGTATTCATTGTAAGTCGCTTTGGAGAAAAGCGAATAAATGTAAATGTACATGTAAGGAAAAAATAGCAATGTCACTTCATGCAGACCAAGGACCTGGGTATGGACCTATTTGTGGGATTGTTTGTTGCTAAGGTTCTTTGGACAAGGCAGTACTCATAGTCAGGGACAGTTATGGTGAATCCAAAGCACAGACGTTGAACGTGAGAAGAATATGAGGACGTGGTCGATGAGGACATTGCAAGGGTCAACGCTTTAGTAGATAGGAAAAGGGACAAACAGACAGACGAGGGAACGAGGAGGGAAGTAGCCAAGGGAGTGCAGATAGGGCGCTGTGGAAAAGCTGTGATCACAGGAGGTACCATTGTCTCAAAGAGATTCCACAGTTGGGAAGGAGCTAGGGATGATTTTTAGAGCTGACTGTTCCGGTTGCCGTCGGGTGCTTAATAGGAGTCAGGTGCTGCTAATTGTGGTGTGGGCTTGGTTGTGACAAGCAACAGTAAGAAAAAATATACCAAAGTTCAATCAGCTTCTGAGTCAGGCCTATTTAAGGAAAGTCATGTTTACCTAAGAGTATGGTTCAGCCCCACTAGTTTATTACATTGAGCTGAAGTCTCAGAGAGCATGTTTGAACCTAAATGACCTTGTTTCATTTTAGTGAACTTTCTCAATTTAACTATAACTCTTCATCTGTAGAAATGAAATGGCCATTGTTTCTGATATATTGACACTGTTATTTTAACACTGAGCCTGCAAGCACTGGAGTTTGCCAAACAACCATATGCAAGGTGGAGAGGAAACCAAGTTACTCAGCAGGAACATAGTGCACTTCGGACAAAGGAGCCAAAGCCTAGTGATTGTGATGCATCGACCATGCAGTGCCACTTAGATGTCTTTCCCACTTCACAACACCAAACTCTGGTGAACTTAAATGAAATTAGTGACAATGGAAGATAATTGGCATCATCTTGTCACTACATGAATTTCTTTATTAAAAAGGGTCCTAAAACTAATACCTTAACTGAGTGTCATATTTCATGCTCATTTACTGTAATTATCCCTGGAATTAAACATGGCAGCATGGCAGAGTTGCTGAATAAAGGCTTATAGTACCCAATGTCCGTCAGGCACAGATTGATTCCAACCTGTGCTAATTCCATTTTAAGGGCTGTCAGTCAGACACATGAATGAACACTTCCGCATGAAATGCCACACAAGGATCCAAGCTCTGTGGATGTCCTATCCTTGAAGTTCAAACCTTCAGAAATCTTTTTTATATCCTATTTTCCTGCAGTTACTTTAAATACAACTATCAGTCAGTTGCAATGATGATCATCCATGAGAACTGAATAAACATAAAACTATCAGACAAATTATTTATAAATATTAACCATATATCAGTTTTTGGGAGCAGTTGTACTTCAACCATTTAAAATTTTATCAGTTATAAATTCTAAACTGTATAAGTTAAACTGGTACTTCAATTGATCTTGCAATAAAATAATTATTTCAGATTCACCCTGTCTACTCGCTTGTCAGTCCTGCGCACAAAAAGTAAAACATAGAGGGTTTCCATTCTGGCTCCGTTGTGGTGGAATGACCTCCCCCTCTCACTCAGAACTGCTGAAACTCTGTCTAGATTGAAGAAGGGTGTGAAAACTTACCTTTTGCTGACTCACTTTGCCCAAGATTGCTCCAGCTCATGTATGGTGTAAATGTTCATGTACTGTAACTTCACAATCACCCCCAGATAAGCCTTTACGCAGGCACTACTGTAGGAAGGTCATCAGGATTCATCTATCCTGCATTTTATGCACCTACTCGAGCGACGAACATCGGTGCACCAAGTGGAAAGTAACAAACTAGGTTTATTTAAGAATCACATGTCTGTAGCCTTGTCTCTTTCTCTTAATGTAATGCACAAATTGTATTTTCGCTGAGATGTACGTCGCTTTTGAGAAGTGTCTGCCTAATGAATAAATGTAAATGTAAATCTAAATGTAAGTACAAGTACTGTGTACAAAGTACCATGAAATTCTTGTTCAAGTGCTTCCCCACAGACTATGAACAAGAACAATTGATAGTACTGCACAAAAGAAAACCATAAATAATGCCAGTATCACACACACACATTTTCAGAACCGCTCGTCCCATACAGGGTCACGGGGAACCGGAGCCTACCGGCAACACAGGGCGTAAGGCCGGAGGGGGAGGGGACACACCCAGGACGGGACGCCAGTCCGCTGCAAGGCACCCCAAGCGGGACTCGAACCCCAGACCCACCAGAGAGCAGGACCCGGTCCAACCCACTGTGCCACTGCACCCCCTGGGTAATGCCAGTAACATTAACAATAAATAACAATAAAAAACAATCTATAGCCAGAATACTTAAAAGTGAGAATACTTAAACTGACAATGCAAGTAATGTTCCGGTGTACTTGGAGGGATCGGTGCAATTGTAGTTGCAAAAAGGTGGCACTTTGGTGAGTGTTCTATGCTCTTACAGCAGTGGGATAAAAGCTGTTCCTGTACCTAGCAGTGCAGGTTCGAATAGACCTGAGCCACTTTCCAGATGGCAGAAAAGAGAAAAATGCCCGTGAGGGGTGACTATGATCTTCCATTATGCGCATTGTCTTTCTGAGGCAGCGTGCGATGTAGATGTCCTGTACTCCTGTATGGAGCAGCTGCCACACCAAGATGTAATACACCCTGTGAGGACGGACTCCACAGCACACCTGTAGAAAGTGGTAAGGATTGTAGTGGACATCCTGGCTTTCTTCAGACGCCTGAGGAAGTGAAGACGTTGATGTGCCTTTTGATGATGGATATTGTGTGCTCAGTTCATGTGAGTTTGGCAGTGAGGGTGACCCCTAGGAATCTGAAGCTGTTGACCCTCTCTACAATGGCCCCTCCAATGTAGATGGGTGCATGAACTGTATCCTATTTCCTGAAGTCAATCACCAGCTCTTCAATTTTACTAACATTGAGAGACAGGTTGTTGTCTTGCCACCACTCTGCCAGGAGCCTTACCTCCTCTCTGTAGGCTGTCTCATTGTTGTTGGTGATTAAGCCTACAGTGGTGGTATCGTCAGCAAACTTTATAATAGTGTTGGAGCTGTGACTGGCCGGACGCTTCGCTGTGGAGTGCCAGTGTTGCGGATCAGTGGGGAGGAGGTACTTCTACAAATCCGCACACGCTGGAGTCTGTTCCGCTCTTTTACAAATGCAAAAGAAGGAACAACTTTTATTCCATTTTTAAAGTCCTTGAAATCATGAAGAAATAAGGCTACTTCCTTTAGAAATGTGCTACTGAATACTAAATAGTACATTTTCATTCAATCATTTGTTTGTTTTTAAATGACTCCATCCTCAGGGAAATGGCTTATTTCTCAAAGTATAATTGATTATTTGGCATACCGATTAAATCTGGTGACTTTGGTTGCAGTTGCAGAGGTCTATTTCATTATTACTGAGGTATTAAGGTATGATCATGATAATGCTGGGATCAATCCTTTAATGAGCCACTCCTGCAATTTAACGTAGATGTTCATATGTATCTCAAAAAAAAAAAAACTAGAAAAGTGATTAGGAATCGGCGATATTTTGGTAAAGGTTTATGCAGCTACTTCTGTGACGAACATTGGTGCATATGGTGAAAGAGACAAACCAACTTTACTTAAGAGTTTCTTTCTCCTAAGGTAATGCAGAAATTGTATTTTCTATGAGATGTAAAATATGTCACTTTTGAGAAAAGCATCTGCTAAATGAATGTTATGTAATATATGTTATGTAAATGATTGTATGCAATTATTAACAATAAACATGTGCATTTTTTTCTGTAAATAACAGTAAATACCCCTGATTTTGCTTGCAACTGGTAAGATAGCAAGTGTAAACACAAAGAAATTCATCAATGTAATGGGCCAAATGCAATGCTCGATCATGTCAAAGTCTTAACAGGGACTGCTTATGGTATCAAACGTATTATTTTGTAGTTTTATATTATCCCAGCTGTGTGTCATCTTTATTCATTACGTGAAGTAAATTAATTCAGTCTCTATGCCAACCCTGTAAGACAATTTTTTTTTTAAATCAAGATTTTAAGGGGTTCTTATCTACAGTAATTTTCTTATATGGAACAGTTCCAGAAAGGCTTTTGAAATGGCAGAGCTTTTAGTGTCTCTACTGTTCAGCTGGCCAGATGGTAGCCTAGAGGTTAGTGCTACTTCCTTTAGACCCACAGCTTGTAAATTCAATCCCCATCTCTAGCTGTAGTACCACTGGGCTACCCTAAATTGCTCCAGTAAAATTACCCAGCTGTGTAAATGGGTAAATGATTGCAAGAATTGTGACATTAACATTGTAAGCTGCTTTGGAGAAAAGCATCAGCTAAATGAGTAATTGTAAATATTCAGCTCTTCTGTCAAAGCATGATGGTGATTTTAATTGGTTTTAGAATAACAGCTGAGTTCTACTTCTTTCTGCAAACTCTTCTTAATAAAATAAGGCTGAATAGTGTTTTCTATTGCTGTCATGTGTACATAATTTATCCCATATTTTTAATGAGCCTATTAATCCGCTTTCTGCATAGTGATTACCTATACTCTCATGTTAGGAGAGAAAGCAAAGTCACCGAATTATCACAAGAAATTTCAAGTTCACATATTATGCACCTGCACCTAGCAACAAAAAGAGACCGTTGTGGAAAATCAGCATGCTACAGTAACTATTTATACACCTTTTGTGCCTTTCTTCACTGCAATTATTTTCCATACACTTACAGAGTACTATTAAAGTGGGATATGTACTGTTTGATGGGACATGCGGAGGAAAAACATACAGATTTTTTATTGACAGAATGCTAACCCTCTTCCAGTTGTCAAAATTATCATGCACAGAGTTTTCCCTTAGTAGTTTTGTTTCCTTCCTTTGTTTGGATATTTTTCCAGTTTGTTTTTCAAATTATTTTTTAAGTGAAGGATGGCATGGTGGCAGAGTGGGAAATGTGGAGGCTATGTGCAACTGGACATAAATTCAACCCGTGTTCACTCTGTGTGGAGTTTAAATGTTCTTCCTGCGTTCATGTGGGTTTCCTCCCCTAGTTCAAGACAAATTAATAACTTTATATTTGTATGTTACCCTGCAATCTACCGGTATCCTGTCCCAGCTGTGTGCTGCCTAGCATGAGTATATCAGAGTTTACTGCTGACTTTTGCCCCAAATTGACTGATCATCTAGTTCATTCAAAACCAGATGTGGTGTTTTAAACTGTGAAGAAGGCAGACAAGTTAAATTAGTAAACATTCATTTCTTCCGCATTAAGAGTTAGTATAAATTTTTCTTGAATGTACTTATCAGGTATGTAATTCCTATTTTAATGACGTTAACATGGTTTATGATAACAGAAGTTTCTTTTTGTAACAGTTGGTAGTGTAGTGGTTAGAGCTACTACCTTTAGACCCAGAAGTCAGAGGTTTGATTCCCCACCTCTAACTGTGGTACTCTTGAGCAAGGTACACACACACACACACACACATTTTCAGAACCACTTGTCCCATACAGGGTCACGGGGAACCGGAGCCTACCTGGTAACACAGGGCGTAAGGCCGGAGGGGGAGGGGACACACCCAGGACAGGACGCCAGTCCGTTGCAAGGCACCCCAAGCGGGACTCGAACCCCAGACCTACCAGAGAGCAGGACTGTAGTCCAACCCACTGTGCCACCGCACCACCCTTGAGCAAGGTATTTACCCTAAATTCCTCCAGTAACATTAACCAGCTGTGTTAAACTGTAAATACCTTGTATGAGTGGAGGGTTAGATGCACAGAACTAATACAGAAAGGGATGGATAGTATAGTGGTTCAGTGAGTAGTGCTGCTGTCTCACAGTGCCTCGGTGGTGCGAGAGAATGTGGGTTTGATCCCTGCTCAATTTGTGTGGAGTTTGCATGTTCTCCCTGTGTCTGTGTGGGTTTCTGCTGGGTGCTCTGGTTTCCTCCTACAGTCCAAAGACATACTGTTCAGATTCCCCTATAGTGTGTGAGTGACACAGAGAGAGTGTGTTTCACTGGTGTATACATGAGTGCCCATTGTAAGTTGTGTATCTAGCAGTCTTAGTCACATTGGTGAATAAGGTGTGTGGGCTAGTAACATTACATAGTATCCATTGTAAGTTGCTTTGGAGAAAAGCATCTGCTAAGTGAACAAATGTAAAATCCTCAGGGCACTAGCTATGGGTGACATATATGGATACAAATACAGGATCACAAGGGACTGGAACAGACAGGACAAAAGCATGGGGCTGGAACAGGAGTTGAGAAACAAATTGATGAACCTGTATTGTTTGGTATTCACAGTAAAGAGCTAATTAAGAATCTACAAACTGGTGACTTCAGCCTTCTCATAGTACTGGGAGCTGTTCATATGGTTATCTGGGGCCAGGTGTTGATGCGCACCTGGACATTGTGAAAGGAAAATGGAATTGAAATGATGGTATGCATTAAATGTTGAACTGATGTGTTCTATAACTGCTGCAGTCCTTTGTATGAGAAGCTGGATGTATTGAAACTGTACCCCCAACTGTAAGGGGTAACCAATACTGACAGACAGTGAAAAACAAAAAAATAAGTAATATTGGCAGGTTGAAAGATAAGCTGAAAGGGTGTAACATGCTTGCTATATGATCTGTACAACTTACTTTATCATATAGGAAAAGTAGGAGATAAGAAAGTAACAAATAAGAAGCATACACAAGCTGAGCATGAATTGATCATGCAGAAATAAAGCCAAAGAAAATGTTATGTATACAACATGCCCTTTTGGAATTATATATCGTGTGTATTGGATGCTCAGGAACACTCCCTAAACTCTGACACAGGGGATGGGGACTCTCCCTCGAATATTTAATATCGATGAAATGAGCTTCTTCTGGAAGCGAATGCCGGAGCATACGTAGATTTATCAAGAGTCCAAGACAATGCCAGGATTCAAGGCATTGAAAGACCGTGTAACGCTGATTATGCGTGGAAATGTTTCCAGGTTCAAGTTGAAGCCTTTCCTAATCTACCATTTAGAGAACCCTAGAGAATTCAAGAATGTGAGCAAGTATACTCTTCCCGTTTTTATCACCATAACAAGAAAATCTGGATGATATTGCCATTATGTGAAGACTGGTTTTTGAACAGTTTTATTCCGCAGGCAAAAGAATATTGTAAGCAAAACAACATCCTCTTCAAGATTCTTGTGATTTTGGACAATGCGCCAGGATATCCACAACATGTTGGTGACATGCATCCCAATGTAAAGGTTGTATACATGCCACGGAACACAACTGTACTCATTCAACCAATGGCTCAAGGCACAATAGCTGCATTCAAAAAGTACTATTTACGCCAAATGTTTGCGCAGGCTGTTGAAGCAACAGAATCTGGCCGAACACTCAGAGAGTTTTGCAAGGATTTCAACATTCTAAATGCTATCCGTAACATCACTGCAGCATGGGAAGAAGTAGCACAGCAATGCACAAACGGCATCTGGAGGAACGTTTTAAAGACGTATGTGAACACATTCAAAACCTTCAACCAATATTCTGCTGTTGATGAAATTGTCAGTAACGAGATATTAGTGCTAGGGAAACAGTTCGAACTCGACATCGATGAAGAGGTTATTCTCATGAATATCCTCTTTATCGATGTCGAGTTCAAAGTGTTTCTCAATAGTCCCAATGGAACTTGTTGGTCTTGAAACTGAAGAGCTTTCCAATGAGGAGCTGATTGAACTGGAGGAAGAAAGAAAGAGAGAAGCTAAGGCACAGGAAGAAGTTGTTATGCCCGAGGCACCAAGAAAGTTCACAACAAAGAAATTGGTGGAGGTGTTTGCTACTATCAGCAGTGGCGTACGGATGTTAGAAGCGATTACGAGAGATTCACAAGAGTTGACAGGCAGATATGGGCTGCTCTTGCTTGCTATAGAGAAATATAACGAAAAGAAGAGAAACTGTCCAGTCAAACCTTGGTATCTTCCTCAGGAAACCTGTGCCTTCTACCAGCTAATCTCGAGCCTTATCAGAAGAGAGAAAAACTGATAACCCTCTTGCTGTAGCATCTCCATCATCCTCACCATCCAGCAATTAATTTTAGTTCAATGCTTCAAACATTGTTTAGTCACAGTGTGGTTTTAGCTGTGTACGTTAATGTTGAGTACTCATACAACTGTTCTGTTTTTCACTTTCAGCACTGTATTCAACAAATGACATATTCAACACTTCATTAAAAAATAGGCTTTCTGTGAATTATTTTGCCTAACTGCAGGCTAATATGAGTGTTGTAAGCACATTTAAGGAGGCTAGGCAAGGGTAAGATGTTCGGTAGGTTAGGTTTACAGTACAAATTAAATGCATATTCAAGTTACAACATTTTTAACTTATGATAGGCTCTGCAGGATGCAACCCGCAACCACAACCGCAACCCACAACCTGCATGTTGACGACATTCATGCAAGCAGCCTTCTGGTGCTCCTACAGTCCTTTGATCTCTCCCTGTCTCAATCCCCTGCTACTCACAAAGCAGGCAATTGCCTTGACCTTGTATTTTCCCGTAACTGTGGCTGTCCTGTCTTCTGTGTTACTCCGCTGCATGTCTCTGATCACGTCTTCATTTCCTTCCAACCATGCCTCACCACTAATCCCTCGCCTTTTTCTGCACCCATTGTCACATTTTGCTGCAACTTAAAATTTCTCTCACCTTCCTGCTTTGCCTCTGCCACGCTGCCTGCTCTCCCTTCTGCTGCACAGTTCTCGGATCTTTCAATAAACGATGCCACTAACATTTTCCTCTTTGCTCTATCTTCCTCCCTTGACTCTCTCTGTCCACTATCTTTCGGACCAGCATGCCCCAGTGCCACTCCATGGCTGACTGGTACATTACGTGCTAACAGGACCAAACTCTAGGCTGCAGAGCGAAGATGGCAAAAATCCAAGACTCGCTCGGACATGGATGCCACCAAACTACTCTTAGCTACTTTCACTCTCCTGTCTCTTCAGCTAAAACTACCTTTGTGACATTAGTGATGCACAACGCAGATTCAGTGCTGTACAGGGGAATGACTGTATAGTGAGCAGGTGGCAGACTGGGAGATGCGGATAGCTGTTGCTGCCCAGCATCATATGAGAGTATCGCTCCGCATATCGCTTGCCCAGGAAAAAATCAATATTCAAAGTACAGTTTCTACTGAATGCCTGTCGCCAGATCAACATTGTAAAGTTGAAAAAAGTCGCAAGCCAAACCATCGTTGGATATTAATTTAACATTAAATGGAAATTTTGAATACTGTAAACATATTTCCTTTAGTTGATAGTACAGCTTGATATTTTTAATAATAATTTTCCCTCCACTTAAATCTTGTTTCTCCTCTTGGCACACCACTACCGGATACTGGAATTGCAATAGTCTACAGTGTACAAACTACACATCCACCTACAGTGGTTTAGTTATGAGATACATTCTGCGGATGCCCTCGGACATGTCATCAGTGGTGTGACCTAGGGTCATTGGGTGTTTTGGGTCTTCCAGCATCAGACACCTTCACCCAGGAGATCCATCCGGGGCTGATGAAGCCCCGACTTGCATCCCAGGAGCAACTGACGACGGATCTGTTTTCTTTATCTGGAGCCACCTAGTGGCTCTCTCTGTGGCTTCAGTAGCTGATTTGATGACCTTCCTCTTCGCCCTTGTGTGATGTTCAGCAGTGTTAGGGATTTGCAGAAGGAGCGCCCTGCAAATCCCCAACAGGCATGCAGAGTGTCTGCCAGCCTTGCCTCCGACATTGTTCGGCAAGCTCGTGGTACTTTGCATGTTTCCGCTTGTTGGCTTCCTCCAGGCGTTCTTCCCAGGGTACCGCGAGCTCCAGCATGACTAATTGCTTGGTAGTCTCAGAAAAGACAATCAAGCCCAGACGAAGAAATGTGAATACAATGTTTTCTTGGAACCTCAGCTGCTTGCCCAAGTCCATTCTCAGCTGCCAGTCGATACAGAAGGCCTGTCTTCCCTCTAGGCTGTGGGTGGGCCTTATGGCCAGCCTTGATGAAAGAGATAGTATTCCATGCAGGGTGGTGATGCTTGGTGGTGCTGATGGCTGTGGCAACATGTTCTGCAACTGCCTTTACCACTAAGTTATGATGCCAACAGTAGTGGCCTTCTCCAAGAGCTTCCGGTCAACTGCTCAGAAGGTGTTCTAGGGATTCTCTCCCGATACAAAGAGGGCAGGAGGGTGATTTTCTCTTCCCCCAGACATGAAGGTTAGCGAGACTTGGTAAGGTGTCATATATACCCTGGACCAGGAAACTGACTCGATGGGAGTGAGCCTGCCAGATGTTTGACCAGGTAACTTTCTGTTGTAATGCGGTCTCCCACTTTATCCATGCTCCTTGCTGCTTGAGCCCCACCATTCTGCTGGCTCTTACTTTCTCCACGCCTGCCCGTACTTCCTCCAGAACAAAATGGTGCTTATCTTTGCTACAAGCCTTCCACGCCTGGGTCTTTGGGAGGAAGCCTAAGCCTGCTCTTCCTGTTGCCACCATGGCCGTCAATGCCTTTTATCTCAGGCGTGACTCCACCCCCTCCAGCTCTTTCTCTACCCTCCACCTCTGACATGTTCATACCTCAATGTCAGCTTCAGCCCCCTTGGGGTCTGTAGAGTCTCTGTATTGGAGAATTTCTCTTGTACGTGCCACCGTGAATTCTTCCTGAAGGACATAAAATGGGAGTTGCACGATATTACTTCCCTCGTACAGGACTATGCTACTCTGAGGCAAACCAAGCCATATGCGGAGGAAGCTGCTCATCTTGATTTCCAGAGATTCAACTGCTGTTATGGAGATTGCGTATTTTAACAGAGGCCACAGGAGCCTAGACAAAATGGTGTGTGTTTGAATCCAGGTCTTGAACATACCAGACAAACCTGACTTGTCTACTTTGTAAGCTAGGCCTCAAGGTCTCCGGTGGTTCTCTGGATAGCAGTGGTGTCTTTGAGGCTACATTCAAAAACCTTTCCAAGACTCTTGACTGGTTGTTCAGTGATGGACAAGACGGTTGCTCCAAACAAATAAAACAGAATTTCTTATTTATTTATTTTATTTTTATTTTTTATAGAGCGCTCTTCTCACGCAGTGACACAGAGCGCTTTAACACAGGCATAAGGCAAGAAAAACAAATACAAACAAAAAAAGACAGTCAACTAATGGCTACCATAATGAAGAAGTTATTATAGAGTTATAAGTATACCTACTGGCCATCGGGGAAAGGAACAAAAACTCCCAACTGAAGGTTGAGGGAGAAAAAAAACCTCTGGAGGTCCACAGGCCAGTGGTTGCCCACCCCTCCTGGGCATTCTAGGAAGTAGCAATTTGTAAGCCAGTGTGTAACAAGTAATTATAATGTTGGTAAATGGGATCTTGGATCCCCAGCTCTGCATGGAACGTCTCGATCGTCATGGCAGATGGACATCATCCTCTGTCAGCACAGGATTCATCTGTCACCACTGGCCGGCCTCCTCAGGTCTTATGTAGCGAGGTAGTGCTCAAGGAGAAGATAGGACAGAGTTAGTAATTTGTTGCTTAAGTAAATTTAAAATGCATTTTTATAAAGGTGATGAAAAACAACCAAGGTAGGTCGAATTACATTACGAGGTGGAATGCCTGAGTGAACATGTAAGTCTTTAGTCGGGATTTGAAAACAGAAACAGACGGGGTATTTCTGACAGTAACTGGTCAGATGTAGTAATGACTGTGAGATCCCAGTTTCAGTTTCAAGTTTTATTGTCATAGGTACAAGTACCGTGTACAAGTATCATGAAATTCTTCTTGAGTGCTTCTCCACAGACTATGAACAAAAACAATAGATAATACTGCACAAAACAAAACAATAACAATAAATAACGGTAAGAATAATAACAATAAATAACAGTAGACAGCCAGAGAACTTAAAACTGAGAATGCGTAAAGTAACAGTGTAATGTACAAATGTACTTGGAAGGAGCAGTACAACTCTAGTTGCAAAAGGTGGCACATTAGTGAGTCTTGTATACTCTTACAGCAGTGGGGTAAAAGCTGTTCCTGTATCTAGCGGTGTGGGTTCGAATAGACCTGAGCCACTTTCCAGATGGCAGAAAAGAGAAAACTGCCCGTGTGGGGTGACTATGGTCTTTCATGATGCACATAGTCTTTCTGAGACAGTGTGTGGTGAAAGTGTCCTGGACTGCTGGTAGCTGTGTGCCGATGATTTCCTGAGCTGTTTTGACCACCCTCTGTAGGGCTTTCTTGTCCTGTATGGAGCAGCTGCTACACCGGGATGTAATACACCCTGTGAGGATGGACTCCACAGCACACCTGTAGAAAGTGGTGAGGACTGTAGTGGACATCCTGGCTTTCTTCAGACGCCTGAGGAAGTGGAGACATTGATTGTCCTTTTTGATGGTTGATGCTGTGTGCTCAGTTCATGTGAGTTTAGCAGTGAGGGTGACTCCTAGGAATCTGAAGCTGTTGACCTTCTCTACAAAGTCCCCTCCTATGTAGGTGCATGAACCATATCCTGTTTCCTGAAGTCAATCACCAGCTTCTTCGTTTTACTGACATTGAGAGACAGGTTGTTGTTCTGCCACCACTCTGCCAGGAGCTTCACCTCCTCTCTGTAGGCTGTCTCATTGTTGTTGGTGATCAGAACCACAATGGTGGTGTCGTCAGCAAACTTTATGATGGTGTTCGAGCTGTGACTGGCCACACAGTCATGTGTGAACAAGGAATACAGCACCGGGCTCCAGACGCTTCCCTGTGGAGTGCCAGTGTTGAGGATCAGTGGGGAGGAGGTATTTCTGCCAATCCGCACACGCTGGAGTCTGTTGGTGAGGAAATCCAAGATCCAGTTGCAGAAGGTGACACTCAGTCCCAGACCTAGTAGTTTCTGGATCAGCTTGGTTGGGATGACACTGTTAAATGCCGAGCTATAGTCCACAAATAATAGCCTTGCAAAGCAGATTTTATTGTCCAGGTGAGTCAAAGTGGTGTGAAGTGTGTGTGATATTGCATCTTCAGTGGATCTGTTGTGGCGGTAGGCAAACTGCAGTGGGTCCAAAGTGTCTGGGATGGTGTCCTTAATGTGTCCCAGCACCAGCCTTTCAAAGCATTTCATTGCAAACGGGGGTCAGTGCCACTGGGCGATAGTCATTAAGGCAGCTCACTTTGTTTTTCTAAGGAACGGGGATAATGGTGGTGTTTTTGAAACAGGTGGATACAGTTGAGCTTTTTAAGGAAGTGTTAAATATGCCCGTGAAGACAGTAGCTAGTTGCAACCATGAGTTTACATCCCACTCCAAGGGAACACACACAGCGCTTTGAACGAACTGTACCACATCGTCACTAAGTACCAGAACAAGCACTCCAATAGCCTGTTCGTTATCTCTAGGGATTTTAACCAAGCCGACTTCAAGAATGCATACCCAGAATACCATCAGCACATCTCCTGCCCCACTAGAGGCTCCCATGCGTGAGATGTGAGTGACCATGTTCATGAATGCTCTTATGGGGGACTGGTGGACACCAGTCTTTGTCAAGGGACCTATACATTCCACCTATGCATTCCACCGTGTCACCTAATTTTACTACCATATTTCATAGTAAGGGTGAAAAGTATAAACAAGAAAGTAGAATCAGTTATAATAAATAAATCCAGAAGCGACTCTCATCTTGAAACTGCTCTCATAACCCAGGATGAGGTGCTTGATCTTGCTGGGAACATTGTGTTTTTGTAGAGCAAACTCAACCAGCTTGTGTGGTATGGATTCATAAGCACTGGCAACATCCAGCCTTAATACAACCAGGTCCCCTTTACCTTCTTGATGAGCTGTGTAACTACACCAGTGAGCTCCAAACATCCAGGCACTCCAGGGATGCCACCCTTCTGCACAGAGTTGTCTATGTTCGCGTTCTTCAAGAGGAACTCTGTCAATCAACGCAACAAGACACTGGAGAATATCTTGTGCTCCATGCTGAGAAGTGAAATGGCTCTAAACTGATCTGTATTCTTTGAGTTCTCTTCCCTGGGGATTCAAATGTCCTCTCTGTATCTCCACTGGCAGTGATCTTTCCCCTGCACCCTCAAGATTTTACACAGTTGAAGAATTTCCGGGCAGTGCTTGTAAACAATGTGAGGCACTCCACTGGGTCCAGAAGTGGGGGCTGATCTTGCTCTTTTTACCACCTCTTGAACCTCCCTCTAGTAGGGATCATTTATAGCAAATCAAAAGTGGGGGGCTGGTGCTCGGTTTATGTGGGTCCTATGGTGTTCAAAGTCTTGCTGTCTTTCTGGCTCACTCAAGGTGCTGTTAAGGTAGGTTATTCATTTCTTCCACTGAGCACATGAGCTGCCCACTGCTTTAGGTAGCTTGTGTTGTATAACTAACACTGATTACATAAGAAGCTAGTGTACTGACCAGTACTATGCTTTTGGGACAGGATCCAGACCACAGTGACCCTGCGCTGGGATAAGCAGCCATCAGCTATAAACAGTGAGTGAGTGTAATATTTTTAAAGATACTTGTTGCTTGTTTTGTATTCTTTGTTGCAGTTGCTTTTTAGAAGGACATATGTCTGTACAGCATTCAATAATTTCTGTCTTACCCCTCTGGGTGGTTCCCTCCCCCAATCTTGGGTCCTCTACCAGAGGCCAGGGAGTTTGACAGTTCTGCACAGTATCTTTGCTGTTCCTATTATTGTGCTTTTCTGGACTGAGAGCTCTGGTGTTGTTCCTTAGATCTTTTGGAACCATTCTTCCAAACTGTGTATCACTTCCCTGAGAGCTCCCACCACCACTGGGATTACTTTGAATTTTACCTTCTACATCCATTCCAGTTCCTCCATCAGCTCCTGGTACTTCTTCAGCTTCTCATACTCATTTTTCTTGATGTTGCTGTCATTCAGGACTGCTACATTTATCACCACTGCCATCTTCTGTTCTTTATCCATCACCATGATGTCTGGTTGGTTCGCCAGTACTTCCTTGTCTGGATCTGGAAGTCCGTATGTTTAGGGAAAGGTTATTGGTTTTGCACCAGCTAGCCAGTTGGTTCACTTCCTTTCTGTATGGAGTGTCTATGTGGAGTTTGCCTGTTCTCTTCATGTCTGCGTTTGTTTTTCCTTTGGGTGCGTTGGTTTCCTCCCATAGTCCAAAGACATGCTGTTCAGGTCCACCCGTAGTGTGTGAGCGATAGCGAGATTGTCTTTCACTGATGTATGAATGAGTGACCCATTGTAAGAGGTGTAGGTAGCATTGTAAGTCACCTTGGTGAATAATGTGTGTAGGCTGATAACACTACATAGAGTTCATCGGAACTTTAGTGACTTCCAATGAACTCTATGTAGTGTTACCTTTCCTTTCTGTCTCAAACTCTTGAACTAGCGGCCTGTGATCAACTTTATGAATTCCTTACCTGGAACCATCTCCCCAGTGAATATCAGTCTACATTCAAAGTTGGTCACTCCACGGAGACGGCTCTCCTGGCAGTGTGTGTTGCTCTCCAGTCGGCCAGTGCAGCCTTCCTCTCCTCAGTCGTCATCCTCTTTGACCTGTCTGCAGCATTCAATGCTATCAATCACAAGATTCTTCTCACTTCTCTTAAGCAACGTGGGATCAAAGAAACAGCATTAACATGGTTGATAACATCTGCAGGATCCGTCCTTACCTCACAACCAACTCTGCACAACTACTTGTCCAGGCCATGGTGGCATCCCGTCCTGGACTGCTGCAACTCTCTCCTGTCTGGCTTTCCTGCTACTACCATCAAACCTCAACAGCCGATACAGAATGCTGTTGCCCGAGTTGTGTTTGACTTGCCGAGGTGTTCTCATATATCTCCTCTACTCGTTTCTCTGCACTGGCTTCCCATAGCTGCCTGGATCAAATTTAAGGCCCTGGTTATGGCCTACAAATGCATTAATGGAACTGCTCCCGGCTATCTAAAGGACTTGATCATTTGCTACATGCCAGCCAGACTGCTACACTTTTCCACATCTGCCTGCTTGGTGGTCCAACACACTTAAGGTAAAGCATGGAGGTTCTCAGTTCTGGCTCCGTTGTGGTGGAAAGACCTCCCCCACTCGCTCAGAACTGCTGAATCTTTGTCCACATTTAAAAAAGGTCTTCCACATCTCTTCCAAACTTACTTTGCCCATGATCTCTTAAGTTGTAAGGAATAAATGTTTATGCCCATAAGGTATACATGTGCATGATCATGCAGATCCTTTACCGAGCCACTCCTGCAATGTAACGTAAATGTTTATATGTATCTCAAAATAAAAAGAAACTACTAGGAAAGTGTGGGAGGTGTGGTGGCGCAGTAGGTTGGACCAGGTCCTGCTCTTCAGTGAGTCTGGGGTTTGAGTCCTGCTTGGGGTGCCTTGCAACAGACTGGCATCCTGTCCTGGGGGTGTCCTCTGGCCTTATTCCCTGTGTTGCCAGGTAGGCTCTGGTCCCCCCCAACCCCCTAGGGGACAAGCAGTTTAGAAAAAGTGTGTGTGTACTAGGAAAGTTGTTACAAATTGGTGATATTCTTGCAAAGTTTTATGCAGCTATTTGTATGATGAACTTCGATGCATATGGTGAAGGAAACTTAAGTACTTAAGAATCATATATCTGCATCTATGTCTTTTTCTCCTAAGGTAATGTACAAATTGTATTTTTCATGAGATGTATGTTGCTTTGGAGAAAAGCATCTGCTAAATGAATAAATATAAATGTAAATGTTTCCAGGGCCTCAGCTGTGAACATTCCTTTGTATCTGGTGCCTATCCTTGATCTTAACACCATTTTGTACTTATACCAGTCTACTGAAGTACTGGTATACTGACTTTATCTTGGTCTGTAGCATTAATTTCCATGGAGAGTGCTGTCTGCCATTGGATGCCTTCCTGATCTCGTAGCCAAACATCTGAAGCATCACTGTTGCTATTAGATATGTATATACTTATACATATATCAGACATATATATGTTGCCAGGTTGGGCTCCGGCTCCCCGTAACCCCATATGGGACAAGCGGTTCAGACAATGTGTGTGTATGTGTACATAATATACATATTGTGACGCATGACAGGTCAAATGACCAGTACTTGATTGTATAGTTTATTCTGTTGTGTCCCCTGAAAAGAAGGGGCATAAACTGGTGCAAAGAAAGGGGCTCTCAGTTGGCATGCAGAGCTATTCAGGGTTGTCCAAGGTCGTTGTGGATGGTATCTCCCACAACTCTATTGTGGTTGTAAGACAGCAGCGCGACTTGCTGTGCCACCGTGCCACCATAGTTATTAACCCCATGTGTGACAAGTCCCTCCCTCTATCCTCCCCCCTCTCAATGCAGCCTGGGCATTCCATGTTACCCCACTCTCAGACAAGGGTGCCTGAGTGGGAGTGAACTGGAAAGTGATAAGGAGACCAGATGCAAGTTAGCATGCAACTGGTTCTGGCGGTGACTTTTATTTCTTTAACTTTTGAGACTTTTGCCAGAACCAGAGGTTCCTTATCACTGCCAGCCCCCTCTACAGGATCTATTATTGAACAGCATTCACATGCTGGTCAATTACGAACTGTTCTGCAACAACTGAGCTCAACACGAAAGAAAGAAAAAAAAAATGTTTTCGGGTGCCATCTCTTCCCTTTTTTCCATTCAATTTTGAACCCACTACACACACATATGTATGTATGTACGGATGTATACACGTATTGATGGATACACCCTCAGAAGCAACACACATAGGGCAATACTTACTAACGCTTACAACCTTGGCATTTATTTTTTAACACCTTTTTTCACAATGATTTAGGGTGGTTTTAGTCAGTTATACTCCTTAGCACTTTCTACTGCTGCCTCCTCATTATACAGCTATCAGATTCAATTCTGTGTAGCATCACTACATATCCTGCCATCAGTATTAGGATGAACTGCCATGATGAAGGACAGAAAAATTCCCCTTGGTCTAGTTTCCATGCTACATGGTTTCGCACTGACAACTTGGAAAAGGATTCATGGCATTTCCGTTTCCCACTCATTCATTCTACACCTTTTTTCACAATAGCTTTTTTTTAAAGTGATCAGTCATTCATTAATGAAGACAAGCTAATTGTTTTACTGCCGTCACTGCCACACCTCTGCATGGAGCTGTCGCACCTGTAGCATATCAGGACACAAGGGCATAAAAGCACAACACCCAGGCACCTCCAGTTGGGGGACCTTCTTGACTGCACTGCAGTGGCCATGCCTAAAATTCCCAGTGATTTCCTTGATGTCACTGCGCCTATGTTAACCTACTCTGTGTCTCCCTGACTCTTGCCCATGACCTTTAGATCTTCCTAGAAATGATGTTCGTCCCTCAAAGACCTCCTGCCTGTCCTTAACTTCTCGCTTCAGTCCGTCCCTCCTCAGTTTCCTCATTCCATGAGCCTGTGCAACTGCGCTTAGATTCGTCGTCCCTGGGTGGCCATGACAGTCAACCATAGTGTGTTGATTTGAAGATTAATAGTAATCAAAGTTTTCCCAGTACAGGCTGGTTGTTCACTCTGCTGTGATTCCATCTGAATGGTACACTTTATACCTTACTACTGCTATACTGTCATGTGCCACAAAGAGAAACATTTAATGAAAGTCATGCTTGTGAAAAAGACTGTGACAGGCAATAGACAGTAGACATTGTTGCTCTGACAGCTGCACCTTGCCAGGAGCTGGAACCCAGATTGAGGCCTTTAATATGTTTCTGTGTGAAAATAAGTAGCAAGGGAAGAGGAGAGAAAGACACAGATGCATAGAAGAAGGGTGAGCAACAGGGAAGCAAGCAAGCTCAGGAAAAGTGAGGTTTGGCTCTTTTGAAGGTTATCCAAAAAGAGTTTTATTTCTCTGTGTGACTGTTGAGCTTTCCGGTGGTGTCGTAGGCGTATTTCAACAGAACAGCGATGAAGGGAGGTGCCCACTTGACAACCTGATATACTCATGTTGGTAACTTGTGGTTGTGTTGGTTAGGGAGGGAAGTTAAACTCCTTGAGTTATAGAGATGTATGGTGGCAAGGTTGGATAATGTTCTCTGTGGCTTCTTGGTGAGATTGTTTGGACTGGGTCTTTGTGTACAGGCATTGTAATATACACATGGGTTGTGATACCTTGTTCCACGTACCTTCAATGAATGTGAGCTGCAGAGTAGTCTGTTAATTGACCAGAAATTTACTGGTAATGATCATATATAAATCCACAAGACGATTCACTGCTGGATCACACGCATACCATGGCATGTTACAAAGATGAGAACTGGGGCATGGTACAAGTAAAGCTTCTCAAAATGCAGAAAAATTCCTGTTGATTGCTTCAATGAGACCAGGTGTCAGGAAACATTCCTGAGATCTTGCTGATATCTTGAATTCATGTAGGAAAACAAAATATGCATTTAAATCATGTTTTTGGTCATTCCTCTATATAGCTTGTATACAGTGGAATAAAATGTTGTTTCTCCAGAGACACAGTAACAACACAGAACAGGGTCAAAGACAGTAAATAAATACACAGGACAGGACGTCGACCCGGACATTGGCTGTGAACTGTAGGCAGTATGGAGTCATGCTGGGTTAGTTGTTTGACTCTGCCAGGTGAGCATTGGGAGGCAGCAGGGTGTTGGGTAGTCTGACTACCTCAGGGAAAAAACTGTTGCGGAGTCTTCTGGTGATGTCATGGTTGCTCCTGTACATTCTACCAGATGGCAACAGGGCGAAGAGGTCCTGAGAGGGGTGAGAGGGGTCATCCACAATTCTGGTGGCTTTGCAGATGCAACGGTTTCAGCTGTTCTTTTCAGCTGTTCTTACAACTCGCTGTAGGGTCTTGCGGTCAGAGACTGTGCAGTTCCCATACCACATGGTGGGACAGCTGGTCAGGACGCTCTCTATTGTCCCTCTGTAGAAGGTGGTGAGGGGGGAGTTTGGCTCTCTTCAGCCTCCGTAAGAAGTGGGGACGCTGCTGACCCTTCTTGGCTAGGCAGGTGGTGTTCAGAGTGCAGGAGAGGTCCTCCATCGTGTGCACACCAAGAAATGGCAGCACGGTGGCACAGCAAGTAGTGCTGCTGTATCACAGTGCCTGGGTGGTGCGAGGAAACATGGGTCTGATCCCCGCTCAGCCTGTGTGGAGTTTGCATGTTCTCCCCATGTCTGCATGGGTTTCCTCCGGGTGCTCCGGTTTCCTCCCACAGTCCAAAAACACGCTGTTTGGGTTCCCCCATGGTGTGTGAGTGATACAGTTAGTGTGTTTCACTGATGTATGGATGAGTGACCCTTTGTAAGTAATGTATCTAACAGTGTAAGTCACCTTGCTGAGTAAGGTGTGTGGGCTGGTAACACTACATAGTATCCATTGTAAGTTGCTTTGGAGAAAAGCGTCTGCAAAATATGTAAATGTAAGAAACCTGTAGCTTTTTGACTCTCTCCACAGTTGTTCTGTTGATGTGCAGTGGTAAGTGGTGTACTCGGGTCCTCCAGAAGTCAATTGTCTGTTTAGTCTTATCAACACTGAGATCGATTGTTGTCTTCACACCATTCTGCGAGTTGGTTCACCTCCTCACTGTTGCTGATGAGGCCCACAACTGTAGTGTCGTCAGCAAATTTGATGATATGATTTGAACTGTACCTGTGCAGCACAGTCATGAGTCAGTAGGGTAAACAGTAGTGGACTGAGCACACAGCCCCGGGGAGTGCTGGTGTTCAGTGTGGTGGTGCTGGAGGTGGAGTTGCCAATTCTGATGGACTGGGGTCTCCCAGTCAAAAAATCCAGGATCCAGTTACAGAGGGAGGTGGTCAGACCCAGCAGGCTCAGCTTATTTATCAATTTCTGAGGGATGATTGTGTTTACCATGTCAGCAGTGTCATAATTTTGCAATATTTTTTGGGTTGCTGCTGAGCCTTCAGGCCAGCACATCAGTTTTTGAGTCTGGCAGAGGAATTTCCACAGTTATCATCATTGCTATTTTGTTGCTTAAAAACACTTCCAAAATAACATGTTTTTTTCCTGTCAAATCATTTACCTGGTGTTTACCTGCGAGGGGAGATCCACATGAGCACACAGACAGTTTTCTCACAGCTCTCCTTCAAAGTGCCGGTTTCTCAGTTTTTTTTAATTCAGATTTTTGGATGAATTTACCATTTATGCAGCATTCTTTTCACTTATTAGAAAGATTTTGCTCTCTGTTTCTGAGTCCTTGTTCTCTTACCCACTGACCTTGCAGAGGGAACGTGGAATGGTTCTGCGGCTATTGAAACGGTGATGGCAAATCCAAGGCCATAATGAAAAAAGACAGACAACACTAAAAGAACTCAGCCTCTCTCAGAACCTTGTGCGAACCCTCGGCCTCGCGTTATTCTCCTTCTCACTGTAACTCCCTACCTAGCACCAAAAATCTCCAAACACTCCCAGGTCATTAGCCCTTGGCTCTGTGCAAACAAGGCATCCAAGAGGAATGGCATGCCAATAGGTGAGTGCAATAATCACTGCTGCAGTGCAGCCTTACAAGAAGTAAGACACCTCAGAATAGCTCAATGAGAACTTTTTTAAATTCAGTCACACATGATGCAGACATTGTGTAAAAATGAAACATATAGTAGAAGTTGTCTCATTAAAGCAGCAAAATTTAACACAGTAAATTGTTCTGAGCAGAAAAAGGATTTAAACCTGGATGATTTCAACAAGCTATTCTCAAAGCTCAGTGAAGAGGTGTGGCAGAACTATACCACGGCCCCCAGCTCTTGCATCAGTGTGCAGGCTTGTTAACACAACTGATCTGCACAAAGAGAGACCTTGGAGAGATGAAGGTAAAATAAACAAAGTAACAGCATGACAGTTATTCTTCCCTTTTGTATGTATGTTTTTGTATGCAAAATGTCATAAGCTGGCATACCCTAATTTATCACTTATGACATGTTACATTAATGCAATTGATTCATCTTCAAGTATGAACGTCACATGTTAGCAAGGGAAGTATTGAAATGACAGTCTCAATTTTTTATAATCTGAAAGCCATGCAAACTTCCTGTGTAGGGAGACAAATCTGCGTGTGGACATTGTCTGTATGTCCAATATACACACATTTCCTGAACTGCTTGTCCCATTCGGGGGTCGCGGGGAGCCAGAGCCTAACCTGACAACACAGGGCGTAAGGCTGAAGGGGGAGGGGACACACCCAGGACAGGACGCCAGTCTGTTGCAAGGCACCCCAAGCAGGACTCGAACCTCAGACCCACTGGAGAGCAGGACCTGGTCCGCGCACACAGTTGTCCCCGTGTGCTTCAAGACAACCACAGTCATCCCTGTGCCGAAGAAATCATCGGTGCCCTGCCTGAATGCCTACCGACCGGTTGCACTGACACCTATCATCATCATGAAGTGCTTTGAGTGGCTAATCATGAAACACGTAAAGAGCAGCCTTCCCACCACACTGGACCCATTCCAGTACGCCGACCATCCCAACTCTTCAACAGAGGACGCCATATCCGCTACCATCCACCCTTCTCTGACACATCTGGACAAAAAGGAAAACTATGTAAAGATTCTGTTCATTGACTTCACTTCAGCATTCAACACAATCATCTCTCTGACAGTGATTACAAAGCTGAGCCTGCTGGGTCTGACCACCTCCCTCTGCAACTGGACCCTGGACTTTTTGACTGGGAGACCTCAGTCCATCAGAATCGGCAACTCCACCTCCAGCACCACCACACTGAACACCAGCGCTCTCCAGGGCTGTGTGCTCAGTCCAGTGCTATTTACTCTACTGACTCACGACTGTGCTGCAAAAAATAGTTCAAATCATATCATCAAGTTTGCTAATGACATTGCAGTTGTGGGCCTCATCAGCAAAAATGATGAGTCAGCATACAGAGAGGAGCTGAACCAGCTCGCAGAATGGTGTGAAGACAACAATCTATCTCAATGTTAATAAAACTAAAGAAATAATTGTTGACTTGAGGAGGACCCGAGTAGACCACTCACCTCTGCACATCAATGGAACAACTCTGGAGAGAGTCAAAAGCTCCAAGTTTTTTGGTGTGCACATGACGGAGGACCTCTCCTGGACAGCACCTACCTAGCCAAGAAGCCAGCAGCGTCTCCACTTCTTACGGAGGCTGTAGAGAGCCAAACTCCCCCCTCCCCTCCTGACTACCTTCTACAGAGGGACAATAGAGAGTGTCTTGACCAGCTGTCTAACTGTGTGGTGCGGGAACTGCACAGTTTCTGACCGCAAGACTAAACAGCAAGTGGTAAGAAAAGCTGAAAAGATCATCGGAGTTCCTCTTCCCACCATTGACTCATCATAGAAAAACCGTTGCATCTGCAAGGCCACCAGCATTGTAGATGATCCCTCTCACCCCTCTCATGGGCTCTTCGTCCAGTTGTCATCTGGCAGGAGGTACAAGAGCATTCGTGCCACCACCAGCAGACTCTGCAACAGCTTCTTCCCTGAGGCAGTCAGATTACTCAACACCCTGCTGCCTCCCAACACTCACTTGGCACAGTCAAACAGCCAACCCGGCACTACACTACACCACAGCTGCCTAGAGCTCACAGCCATACCCGCATCTATGTCCTGTCCTGTGTATTTATTTACTGTCTTGTGCTATGTTTTGTGTTGCACCATGGTCTCCGGAGAAATTAAATTTCGTTCCACTGTACACAAGCGTATAGAGGAATGAAAATAAAAACAACTTGAACTTGAACAGAGTCTGAATGGACCCTGTTCAAAACCTCCATTGTGGAAGCACGCACAGCTGTGGCCAAAAGCTTGTTGGTGCCAGTCACGGCGGCAACCCAAGAACCCGCTGGTGGATACCAATGGTGAATGAAGCCATCAAATTGAAGAAGGAAGCTCCTAGGGCCTGGTTGGCTCTAAGGACTCAGCAGATCGGTACTTGCAGGCAAAAAAGGCTGGCACCGGCTGCCCTTGCAGAAGCAAAATGTAGAGTTTGGAGAGGCTATGGAAAATTACTTTTGGTCAGCCTCAAAGAGGTTCTGAAGAACCATTTGGCAGCTCAGGAAGGAGTTGAAGGAGCTTCGCTCAAGCTGTGCTCAGCCATTTTCCACGGAAAGTTCAAATTTCTTTGAAAAGTATGGCTTTAGTACTTCTTCAGACACATGCTTTGGCCACCCACACATTACATGTTCCTTAACCCTTTTGAGCACAGGATCAGCCTCCGTTTCTCGTGCTATTTTGTTTGCAGTGACAAGTAATTCTTCGAGATAAGACACCCTATACACTGGATTGGACCTAATGACGTTATCATCGTTCATGGGTAACCTTGACAAGGCATCAGCATTTCCATGCTGTTCTGATCTCTTGTACTGGATTTCATACTTGTATGCAGACAAGATCAAGGACCATCTTTGCATTCTAGCTGCAGCGAAAGTAGGTACCCTTATTTTAGGACCTAGAATTTTCAGCAGTGGCTTATGATCTGTTACTAAGGTAAACTGTCTACCAAACAGATAATCATGGAATTTCATTACTCCAAATACCAATCCTAAAGCCTCTTTTTCGATTTGAGAGTAGTTGCGCTCAGTTTTTGTCAGCATCCTTGAAGCAAATGCAATAGGCCTTTCATTACCATCACTCATTCTGTGAGAGATTACTGCACCCACTCCTACAGGAGATGCATCACATGCTAAGACTAAAGGTAACTCAGCGTTGAAATGAATCAGAACTTGATTGGACATCAAATGTCTTTTTGCATTCTCAAAAGCTGCCTGACATTTCTTTGACCATTCCCAGGTCACATCTTTATGCAACAACTGTCATGAGCTCTATAATGGTGGAAAGATTAGGAATGAACTTGCTATAATAATTTAGCAGCACTAAGAAAGACCTGAGTTCTGTCACATTTGTGGGAACAGCAGCCTTTTCTACTGCATCAGTCTTTTCTTTCATAGGGTGAATACCCTCCGCATCAATGACATACCCTAAGTAGGATATGCTACTTTGGAAAAAAGAGCATTTGTCTCGTCTGACTCTGAGATTATATGATTGCAATCTTTTTAGAACTCCTTCTAAAGCCTTCATGTGCTTTTCAGTGTCACTTCCTGTGATCAAGATATCATCAAGATAACATATTACACCATCCATGCCCTGTAGTACTTGATCCATAATTTTCTGAAAAATGGCTGGAGCACTAGCAACCTCATAAGGTAGCCTATTATAGGTATACAACCCTTTTGGTGTATTTATGGTAAGGTATCTTTTGGAGCTTTCTTCTAGTGGTACTTGTTGATAAGCTTGAGACAAATCTAATTTAGTGAATCTCTGACCCTCCTGACAATTTAGCAAACAAATCCTGTGTTCAAGGTAAAGGATACTGCTCTACTTCCAACCAAGGGTTAATAGTAACCTTGTAGTCACCACATATCCTTACACTATTGTCCTTTTTGGGAATACACACAATGGGAATGCTCCCCATTCACTGTTAACTGACAGGAGAGATTACACCTTCTGCTTCTAGCTTACATAACTCCTTTTCAACACTATCCCTCAAAGCATAGGGCACAGTGAGTGGCTTGCAAAATTTTGGCACTGCCTCTTTCACTACATGGAGTTTAGCACTGATTCCCTTAAGCATCCCTAAATTTGATTGAAACCCTGAGGAATATCTGTCACACAACTGCTCCACTGTCTCACTAGTCACTTTGTTTATGCGTGACCAATCTAGATTCAGTGACTAATCCAGGCTCTACCCATTAGAGAAAGCCCATTACCTTTTACAGCCATCAAGTCTGACATGTGTGTTTGTTCCTTACTTTTCACTCTTACTGTGATTTTACCCTTGAGCTCTAAGGACTTTTTACTGTATGTTTTCAAAATACAGTTAGCAGGAGCTAGTTTTACCTTGTAAAATCTACAGTGGTACAATTTCTCTGAAATCACAGAAGCAGCTGCCCCCGTATCTACTTCCATTTTCACTGGCACATTATTAATTTCGGACATAAGCATAGTAAGGCTTGTTTACTTTGTGCACATTCGTGTCAATAGCAAATAATTCTGTCCCTTGCATGTCACTTTCTCTGTGAACATCACTGACTTGTGACTCCTTAGTGCAGTCAAGTCCAGCTTTCTGTAGCTGGAGTTTGTTGTAATCACCTCCTCCATCCGTGTCCGCGCTCGTGTGCGATGCAATCCGATGCGCAGTTTGTTGCTCCTCGCGGTTAGCGGTGATCTTGGATCCGGCGAAACGTTGTCCTGGAACGTAGCAACGTCCAGGTACTTGTCTGGAGTCATCTTGCCCTTCCTGACGTGTTTGGCAGGCTCGCGCAACATGTCCCCTTTTTTCCACACATGCGGCAATCAACATCTCTGAACCGGCAGGCAGGCTTGTGCCCCTTACCGTTACATCTGTAGCACGGTTTTACAATGGCATCTTTCGGCTTGGTGGAACCCCTCTTTTCTACTACATGTGTTTTGAAAGTCTTTTGGGAAAACTGTTGCAAACTTGGGGGGCGTGGTGGTGCAGTGGGTTGGACTGGGTCCTGCTCTCTGGTGGGTCTGGGGTTCAAGTCCCACTTGGGGTGTCTTGCGACAGAGTGGTGTCCTGTCCTGGGTGTGTCCCTTCCCCCTCCAGCCTTATGCCCTGAGTTGCCAGGTTAGGCTCTGGTTCCCCATGACCTATGGGACAAGCGGTTCAGAAAGTGTGTGTTGTGAACTCTTTAAAGTCACTTCAAACCCCAGCCCCCTTTCTGTTGCAAGTGCAAGGGTTAAGTCTTTAGAATGTGCTGCATTTAACAGACGGTCTCTGAGCTCAGCACTTTTCACGCCACACGAATCTATCGCGTAAAGCCTCATCTAAAAACTGTCCAACTTGCATGTCACCGACAACAATTTTCTCAAATTCACAACGTACTCACTTTGATTCGTCATCCAGTTGATTCCGGGAGTGAACTTGCATCTCTCCGCGATGAAATTTGTCCGGGGCACGTAGTGGTTTCTCAGCAGCTCAACCAGATCCGTTAAAGTCTTTTGCCTTGGTTTTAAGGATTTCCACTTCGACGAAAGTGAGGAACAATTCGATCATGCTTAGTTGGAAAGGTTCGAACCGTAATGCGGCAATGGATTGAAAGACACCGACGCGACGAAAGACGAAAGCGGTATTTCTGACGATTGTGGGGAGGGCTCACAATCTGCTATGGACTTATCATGCACAACATTAAGTTTAGTCTGGCTTTCCAAAAGCCATTTTCGCAAAGCTCTGTTCGCTGTAACTCTTCTTCAGCACTATGTCTGTCCCAGACTTCACCGAAGTTACTCATAACTGTTTCTTTACGGTAAAACATCCTATTCTCGTCGCCAAAACTGTGGTGTCCGGAAGGTACACCGTTCTTTGGAGGTTTTACTGAAACAAAGCACTGGAACACTTAGAGTGCAGAAATAAAAGAGTTTATTGAGACCAGTAGCTCGCGTCACAATCTCACTTCACACCGCGGAACCTCGTCTGTTCCCATGCGAAGAAGCCCGCGCTATATATAATAGTGCAACCTATAACAATTCCCGCTTAAATTACGAATTAACCAATGAGAATTAACTTTTGTCAAATTACACTCTACAGGCTGGCAGGAACCTGTCTTTTACAAAACTCTCAATGATTTGTTCTTGGTGTAAAATGCCACAGAATGGATGGATGGATTTGACCTTCGTGCCAATAATGGTATATGAATTGGCACATTTAACTTCAAGACAAAAAGGTTGATTAAGTTAATAGTTTTCTTTATAATGTCCAGTTAAGGATGGCAAGTGATGGAAAGTGATCCTTGAACAAAATGATGAAAACTATATGTGCATTGATTCTCACATTTTGTGCTTATTAGTATTTCAGATTTTCTTCATGTTATTTCACAGAAGAAATTAAAGAATTTGTCCTCCCATACTAAGTAAGCAGTCTCATCACCTTAAGGACACTGGTGCCCTCCAAACACCACTCTTGACAGAGCCCCTGACAAACATTTGTTTACTCAGGCATTCCACCCCAAAATGTAATTCCATTTTCTACCAATGCATATTAAATTGACTTGTTTAAGTTACAAATTACTAACTCTTTTCTTCCTTCTTGTTGAACATTGTCTCGCTACATAAGACTTGAGGAGGCCGGCCGGTGGTGACAGACGAATCCCACGCTGACTGAAGATAACGACCAACTGCCATGATGGACAAGACATACCATGCTGAGCTGGAGATTCAAGATACCATATAGCAACAATATCATTATTACTTGTTAACTGCCTTAGAATTGTTACTTAATCTAGAATGCCCAGAAGGGGTGGGCAACCACTGGCTCTTGGACCCCCAGAGGTTTTTTCTCCCTCGATTTTCAGTTGGGAGTTTTGTTCCTTTCCCCTGTGGCCAGTAGGCATTCTTAAAGCTCTATAAAAGCATTATATTATGATAGTCTGTAGTCAGCTGTCTTTGTTTCTCTGAGATATGTTTTTCTTTCCTTATGCCTCTGCTGAAGTGCTCTGTGTCACTGTGTGAGAAGAGCACTCTATAAAAATTATTTGAATGTGTTGAAATGGCCTTTAAACTGGCAATCTTGTGCTGATCAGGCATGTGCTTTCTTTTCCTCCCAGCACATCTAATAGACACTGATGTTCACTCATTAACCCAAGGGAAATTGGGTTTGGTTGGGGTAGACCACTCCATGTGTAAACCATTTACCTCTGTAGGAGTGTGAGTGAAAGGCATGCATTTACTCATGGGCTTTCCTGCTTTTTGATGCTGCCATCTATGGTTTTTTTTGTCAGGATGAAATGTGTGTCTTCCTTTCTGTAGCGTCCGGACGGGAGTCCGACACGGACGCGCGTTGCTATTACGTCCGAACACGGACGAAGTACAAAATGACCTCACGTGCAGTGTGATGTTAGAAGTGCACTGTGCGTATTGTAAGACACTCGGTGAAAGTGAAACAGGAAACACGAGACCAGGAAACACACACGATGTTTGAACTACGGTGAACAGTGAAACGCTATTCAGTGAGTTTGACCACAACCCCGAGACGTGACGAAATACCGGACAGGAACGATGGACCAGGACTGGAGGACAAGAGACAAGGACTGACAGGACGGGCACCCGGGACTGGAACATGAACACCTAGAAAACAGACTGAGGGAACAAGAGACTACTAATCGCCAAGGGAGCACAATAGAACCGCTGATTAAGAATCCGCAAGTAGTTCTGCTCCGCTGGCTCCTTTTATACCTCCGTGTCCTACGAGACTGTGAGGTGATACGTAAGCATTAACTAGCGGCACTGAGTGGCGCCGCTTCTGACCAGGAGGGGCAGTGACCCTGTGGGACGTGACATTTTCACTAAAAAGGATTATATGTGCAACTGTGTACTTGTTCTCTATAAAAAGGTGCAAACTCTTCCCCATCTCTGAGTAAATGATAAATATTTTGCAAGTCTGGAAAATCAGACTTTTTTTGTGTTTGTACTGGATAGCTTCCTGAGTTGAAATAATCCGTAATTCAGGTTTTTCCTCAAAGAAGTATTCAGTCTCCGCATTAAAATATTATTCTATGTGTTTTAGTACTTTTTTTAAGCTCAGATGAAGTCAGTTAATATCCCACAAAGGAAAATTGTTTTAACTCACCTTCCAACCATTATAACTGTCATGGCAATGAAAGGACACAAGTGCAGGATCGATTATTTAATAGCAAAGGATTAGACATCTCATGGTCAGGGACAGGCAACTGGTTGGTTGATCAGCAAACTGAACAGAGGCAAGGTTCTGAAGCCATTGTAGGGAGGACAAGATAGGTAGTTGGTAACAAAGACATGGGAAGCAAATGCACGAAGTTGGAGAGGAGCCAGTTGTCTCAAGTGAGATTCCACAAGAGAGAAGTGGTTGAGTGGTGGTTTTTATAGCCAAGTGCTCCGATTGAAGCCAGGTGCTTAATTAGAGCCAGCTGCTGCTAGTTGAGGTGTGAGCGTGGCCGTGACAGTAATACGATAAAACACAGCATTTTTTTTCTCATTGTAACACAGTCAGCCTTTGACATTTAGAGTGAGATGAACAAGTTTACACATTATAACAAAGTGCTTTATTACACTCACCAATTGCAATGCCACCGAAAGCATAAAAACAGCAAAAAGAACATACTGTCCACCCTTTCCAGACAAAAAAAAAAAAAAAAAAAAACTAGCTTGTGTTAATCGTTCATCCAGGTATAACTCATCTAACTGGGGTCTTAGTATATGTTATCAAACTGCTATGTGCAAATACATAACTGCTGTGCTATTGCAATAATCAGCTCACATGTCATGATATCTTATCTTAAATATCAGCCTCAGGTCTGTACCACTGACCCAACTGTACTTTATGACAAACCCCATTTAATTCTTGTCTTTTTTCAAAGACAGAATAAAGGAAAAAATAAATACAAATTACTGCTGTAATCTTTATAAACCATCTTTCAAATTCCGTTATCACAAAATAAAGTGCCATGGTTGGCTTCCAGAAGGAAGTCGTCAGACCCAGGTGCGTACGTCATTGAGCAGGGAATCCAAAAGACGAGGTCAAAAACAGGCAAGAGGTTGATGATCAAGGAGAGTCGAGGAGCAAGGGAACTGGGAAGAGGACGAGGAGGTAAAGAAGGCTCTAGGCTGATTAGGAGTTGGCAAGGCTGAACAAGGCTCTACATCAGTTGTTGTTCTGCCTCACCCTTTTATGCGTCTGCCTATGCCGAGCCCCAGGTATGACTCGTTGCTCTGGCGGCGTGGGTGTGGCATAAAGATCTTACTGGTGTTTCTGTTGATAATCACAGATATGAAATAGACATAAAATTGTACCTGATCATCAGAGCCCAAAAAGATTGAAGTATCATCTTCTCTATAACCATGTTCTTTCTTTTGCTCACATTCATCTACATAAAATACTGGGTAGACAGTCTGTAAACTGATGTACAGTTATTTGTATGCAGTGTATGATGGGACTATCTCATCTCTCTGCCCAATGCCCAGATGCAGGAAAAAATCTGTGATACAGACTTATTAATGTTAGCAAAACCAGTTGGTTTGGAATTCTAACAAATATGGGAAATAAAAAAAAAAAAAATTCTGCACTCATCAGCCCAGCTGTGAGGTCCAGCTGTGGTGGAGTCAAATCAATATGCAGCACAGGTCCCCCCAGGCAGTGCACACTGGGATAATAGCACCTCTGTGGTCCCTGCAGACTCATTGTACAGTTGGTGAGAAGAGAATGCAAACTGTCTCAATGAAGGTAGAGCACTGTGGGGAAACTGTTCATGTCTACACTTTCTGAATCCCTCCTGATTTGATTTGACAAAATCCTAAATAATTTGCATAGTTACAGTATGAATGTATCTTGCTACACACCTCCCCCCACGCACACACACACACACACACACACACACACACACACACACACACACACACACACACACACACACGAGTAATTGCATATCATCCTGAAGCTCTAACAAGAGCTTACATCACTATTTCTTTCAGCAGTTCAAGCCTAATTAACACCATTGCACTTGTTTAGAGCTGCATCATTTTTTTAGTTTTTTATTATTATTTTAAGATTTACTTCAGGCTATTCCCGAAAAATTGTCAGCATTGTAACTGGCAAAATGATAAATTTTCATATTTGTGTGCTGGTAAACTAGACATGGATTCATGTAGTACATATCCAACCACTTACATGTTAATGACTTCCTCAATCATAAATAATAACTATATTAAACTAGGTGAAAGGGTGATGAGATATTCTGCAAGAGTTTATGTTTACAAATAGAAAAATGATCGGTTTCTATAGTGACAAAGATGTGATTCTTAAAAAAATCCTTGTTTACTGATAAATGAAAAATTATTTGACAACTGAAAAACTTTTAGCTGGAAAATGTTCTTGTACTAATAAAACAATTGACAAATGTGACATGCTGTTTGGTATGTATTAGGACAAGTGCAAAAATGACTTGGTTTGGATTAATGGAGAACATTGAAAAGGATGGCGACGCTGGGTAGCCTAAGCTGATTTGACCAATACAAGGTTTCTGAGATAATTCAATACAGGTCTGAATGACGTTTGTGCGCAATCTCATCATCACTCTGTTACAAGGACTGTCAGATGTTGCCTGCAGCTGGTTTCCAAATGTTTACACCTTGTCTTCTGGTTTACTGGAGTCATCATTTTGTCTGTGGCAGCAAGGTAGTAAAATCCCAACATGCTAAAGAAAGATGGGAGGATGTAAAGTGAATGATGTGCTAAACACAAATGAAAGTAATTTGATTTCTCATTGAAGATATGAAAGCCCCTGTTGTGCAATTTTAGGGAATGCAACAACAGCTCAGCTGAAGTAAAATCAGAGAGAACAGTAGAAGCATGAGGGGAGGGACATTTCACTGATCAAAGGTAATCTTATGACTTTGGTTTCCTTCAAAAGTGTGTGTGTGTGTGTTAAACATAATTGGACAACAGTGAATAATGACATGAATCATGACAAAGTTATAATTATCTTCATGCTGCTGCTGCTGCTACTGCTACTGCTGCTGCTACAACTACTACTACTACTACCTGCTCACTGGTGGGTCTGGGGTTTGAGTCCTGCTGGGGGTGCCTTGCGACAGACTGGTGTCCTATCCTTGGTGTGCACCCCCTAAGCCTTGCACCCTGTGTTGCTGGGTTAGACTCTGGCTCCCCATGACCCCATATGGGACAAGTGGTGTCAGATGTTGCGTGTGTGTGTGTGTGTGTGTGTGTGTATGTGTGTGTGTGTGTGTGTGTGTGTGTGTGTGTGTGTACCACTAATAATAATAATAATATGCTCTGGGTTTGGAGGTTTGGATGGGGCAAAGAAAGACATGCAAACACCATTCATTTTCAACATTTATTGGAACAGTGCCAGGCAGTAAGAGGTTTTGGCAGGCACTGATGCAAATAATCCTCTTGGTCTGAAGACCCCTTTACCACAATGACCTGCACCTCAAACAAGCCTTACACACTTCCCTACAAGCACTCACCCCCTTATAATCCCTATCAACCCCCACGGCAGTTGGGCAACTATTTAAGATTTTTCCCACAATAAATATCAGTTCCTGCTCTAACATGACACTCCTCAGTAACATGGGTTATTACAACAACAACAATAGTACTAAGAGTAATACTAAAAATTCTTTATTGAATTTTTCAATGGAATCTTAGTTTACAGGGAAATGCATTTAAACATAGTTACACTTTTACTGTCTTAAACTGACTGCCTTTAGGCAAAAGCAAAAGTCAACTGCACAGCATACAAAAGTGGTGTGAAAGGGGAGAATTTAATATTAATTTAATAATTTAATTCGCTTTCCAGATAGGACTTATATTCACTGGACAGAAATGTGCTCTATACTTGAATAGATTTGTAGATAAGAAAATCATTGCAGACATGCAGAAAGTGGCAGCACATTTTAAATTATTTGTATAAAGGTAGCAGCTAAAATCAAATTGCAATTTCAATCATATACATGTGCACCTTCTGTCTGTCTCATCATGTTACCATTTGTTATTAAGAAAAGTTAGCTGTTTGAATTTTTGGAAAAAAATTCCAAGCTGAAAAAATACTGCTTTATTTCAGTTTATGGAGTGATCTACTTGCATAAAACTTATAATAGCAATTAAAAACTATTATAAATGCAGATTTGGTACAGCAGTGTCATATAGGTATATTCCAATGTAATTTTTTTCCTACTGAATAAAACTCCTAATGATATGGTGAAATGTTACAAATGAACTGTGTCTTGAATCACGCGTCTGCATCTAAGCCTCAGATCGTCGTATTTATTCTCTGCAACACACTAAACTCCCAAATGGTTATTTAATTGAATGGTTATTTAATTGAATACAATCATTTAACTAATTATTACTTTAATTAATTCCACTCACGAGTGGAATTAATTTGGTGGATATATTATTTCCTCTGGAGCTTAAAATACAGTTCTTGTTTATCAGCTCCTTTTCTGATACTCTGATCAGCAAATAACAGAATGAAGAAATATAAGTGTCTTCAATTGACAATGTCTTGTGCTTTTTCTTTAGTCTTTTTTATTCATGCTTGTAAAAATAATTTACACCTCCATGACTGATGGTTAATGCATGTAACTAATTATATTTTGCAATTATTTTTTAATACTAAAACTATTTCAACCATTTCTTGTACAGGCAATCCCCGGATTATGAATGAGTTTGTGTTCTCAGTTTGTCTTTTAAGTCGGATTTTGACGTAAGTCAGAACAGTTAGGTATGGTGGGTATCTAACGTCAGTTTGTCAAATGTTTGTCCTAGTATATCGTATATCGCGAACACTTTTATGCACAAAAAAGACATTAAAGAAACACTTCTGGATACACTAAAACATCTTTAATATAACTATACAGTTATAATAATAATAAATGTAACTACAGTAGTTATAATGGACATAGAAAGAGATAATAATAAATGTTACTACTGTCATGATGAACAGATGACACAGAGGAGGCAGGACCCAAGTACAGGATTGTTCATTCAGAATCAAAGGACTAGATGTATTCTAGTGGTCAGGGACGGGCAAATGATTGGTTTATCAGCGAAGTGAACAGAGGCAAGGATCCAAAATTGTGGTTAGGGGACAAGGCGGGCAGTCATTATCAAAGAGACGTGCAATGGAACTGGGGAACAATAAGGGACAGGACTTGGAAGAGCAAGGCAAGGTAGGATTGAGAATACTGAGAGGATGGTTGTGTTGAGTGAGATTCTGCAAGTGGGAAGACGTTGAGAAGTGTCTTTTATAACCGAGTGCTCCGATTGAAGCTGCTGGTTGAGATGCGGGGCATGGTCCTGACAACTACAGTATTTATAATAAAGAGAGCGCGAGAGTGTGTGTGCGTGGGCACATGCATGCAAGCAAAACATTAAAGAACCTATAATGTTTGCTTTTCCAATGTTCGTTGGCATTCAACATTTTTCCGATCACTTTATTAATTCCACTTTAGTTTCAGTTGTGATTGTTTTCCTTTTCTTGGATGCATCACAATCGCTTGCATCACATTTACATTTTGGTGTCATGGTTAGAAGGGTAAAAACAAAAAAAATATTAAAGCCAAATACAGTAACACATGAGTCACTGTTAATACAAACATGGTCTGACTAACAAGAAGGAAGTCTTTGTCCTACCTTGGGTTCACTGTCATGATGGAGCTTGTGACGGTCAAGGCGGACTCAAGTGCAAGTGTTTTCCTTTGTGGGGAATCCAGGAAGAATCGTAAGGGACACGCGAGGATCAGGCGACTCGTATTCGTTGTTCACCGGGCTAGACGAGAAATGGAGTCGAAATACAAGCAAGAAGTCAGGGAGCTAAGGGGATCGTACATGTGGGGGAAACTGGAGTAAGGAAAAAGGAAAAAAAACATGAGCTGATCAAGAGTAGGGCACACTGCAAAGGGTAGCAATTGCTCGTGGAGGTTCTACGGTTTGCTATGGCTAGGCTGGGTCCTTTTATGTTTTAGGTCCATTTTATGCCTGCAGGTGTGGACGTGGGGCAAGTGGCTGTGGGTGTGACATTTTTCTATCATCTTTCAGTGATAGAATGTCTAGCTGATCCTGCCTGCCCTCCTTCTTTAGCTTCTCACTTCTTCTGTTTAAAGTTTAATTGGGTGACAGGGTCCCATAAGTTGCCTGGAGCTTTTTCTTGCTTCTGGCAATTCCTGGGCTTGCTGCAGACCTTCCTGAAATGGTATACTTCATTCCCATCTCTTTCCCTAGAGCATCACAGAAGAAAAATCTCTCTTGTTATGCTTGCACCCCAAATAAACAATCTTATGCTGCGGTATTTCTGGGAAGTTGTAACAAAAGGGAAGCAAAGCTGCCATATTTTGCTTTCAGGCAAGTTCCATCTTAAAGTGCGCTGATGTATTTCTTTGGCCTAGAAATATAAAAATCCCAATTTTCAATTTGCATTAATGAGTGAATCAAGTCCTGCGTTATTATTATGAAACTGTGTCATGTTTCTCTTCATGTGGAAGAATAATATAGGTTTTCTAGCAAAGTCAAGATTTTGTTTGATTCCCCCTCAGGTGCATCCAGCTGCTTAAAGGAGGCAGGGGTTGAGACAAAATGGAATAAACAGAAACTTCAGAAGCTTTCCCACACCCAAGCCAGATCAAAAATCAATGATTTTTCCCATTCACTTATCACAGATAGCTGATAACAGATGTCTTACAGCAGAGAGAATTGGCTAGGAAGGGCTCCTTTTCTCTTGTCACGTTCTCCGCATCTGGCACATCTGCGACACCTGCCGTTCCCTGATGGGAACGACAATAAAGAGGGAAGCCGAGGAAGCCCAGACGCGGAACCTTGTTTTGCCTCCTTGTTTCCCTGCGAACCGTGTCACCGAGAGACCCATTCCGACTTCGACCCTTTGCCTGTTTCTTCCTGACCATGTTCTTTGCCTAGCCCTTTCTACTACGTTTGCTGATCGCCTGACCCTTGGCTGCCCCTCGACTCTGATTATGGATTCTGATTCGGCTTCCGTGCATGTCGATCCGAGAGCTCTGCACTTGAGTCCGTCCGCGTTATGCGCAACCGTGACAGAAGGTTCCGCCTGCTACCAGGACTCAGCAGAGTATGCGCAACTGCGTACAGCGCTCACCAAGCAAGGCGAGTTTTTAGGAACGCATTCCCAGTCGTTGTAGCGCATACAAGAAAAGGTCGACGTATTAATCCAGGTCCTCCAAACCGGAGGTATTCTCAACCCCGCCTTCCAGGGTGCACCCGCAACTCCTGCTGAGCCTGTCCCGCCCACACCCCCCGAGGCTTCGGGGACGGTCACAAGGATCGCGACCCCAGAGAGGTATGACGGTTCGCCCGATCAATGTCAGGACTTTTTGATGCAGTGCGAGTTGGTTTTTGAGTGTTCTCCGCGCATGTATCAGACGGACGCAGCTAAGATCGCTTTTATCTTGTCGGGTAATTATCTCATGCGTCTCACCCAGGGAAGTAGAAGCGTGGCTGAGTACGCTCTTGAGTTCAGACCCCTCGCGGCCAAGAGTGGCTGGAACTCCCCTGCCCTCCTCACCTGCTTCTTTGAAGGGCTGAATCCCCGGATCCAGGACGAGCTCACGTACAGGGGTGAGGAGGGGGACTTCGACCGGTTTGTGGAGACAGCCATCGCCATCGACAATCTTGGCAGGAGTCGACAACCCCTGGGGACCAGCCCAGCGGAGGACCGGCTCAAGAAAGAAGAAAGGAGACGGCGCCAGGTGGGGAGACTGTGTCTCTATTGTGGGTCCCCGGAGCATCTCCGTGCCGCGTGCCCCGAGCACCCACCTCAGGGGACCTCCACAGAAACGAAGGCGAGTCCAGGGGAGCACCGGGGACAGCTACGTCTGCCGGTGAGTCTTTCCTGGGGGGCAAGCTGGGTGCAGACGAGCGCCCTCATAGATTCCGGAGCAGCAGGCTGTTTCATGGATGTAGGCTTTGCCCAAGCGCACCATGTCTCTATTAAAACATGTGAAGTCACCCTGAGTGTGAAAGCCCTGGATGGTCAACCCTTGGGTGATGGGGTGGTTGATACCCGGACGGCACCTCTCGTGCTCGAAACAAGCGCGTGTCACCACGAGAAACTCACCTTCTTTCTGATCCGAGCTCCAGACACCCCTGTCATTTTAGGTTACTCCTGGTTGGCACGTCATGTCTTACAGCAGAGAGAATTGGCTAGGAAGGGCTCCTTTTCTCTTGTCACGTTCTCCGCATCTGGCACATCTGCGACACCTGCCGTTCCCTGATGGGAACGACAATAAAGAGGGAAGCCGAGGAAGCCCAGACGCGGAACCTTGTTTTGCCTCCTTGTTTCCCTGCGAACCGTGTCACCGAGAGACCCATTCCGACTTCGACCCTTTGCCTGTTTCTTCCTGACCATGTTCTTTGCCTAGCCCTTTCTACTACGTTTGCTGATCGCCTGACCCTTGGCTGCCCCTCGACTCTGATTATGGATTCTGATTCGGCTTCCGTGCATGTCGATCCGAGAGCTCTGCACTTGAGTCCGTCCGCGCTACGCGCAACTGTGACATCTCTCAAGAAGTCAGTACGCTGTTCATTCAGCCTAGCCAGCAGGCCACCATTCACACTTTATGTACTTTACAGATTATATACACTTTGTTTATCATTGTTTCCTGTAATAAAAAATTAGGAAAACTCTTGTCATATGCCCCACTGGACATCAGATGTCTGACCCTCACACAGCACGACTACTGAGTATAAAACAATTCATTTACAACAATTCTGAACTTATATTGTGCTCCACCGTGTCTCTTATCTCCTTTGTCATTGAATCTTTTTTTAAGAGAAAGGTGGACATAAACTGAAGGCATCAGTCTTTTTGCTTTGCTTAGGGTACTGTCGGGATGATACTGTAAGGTAGCCATGGGTACTCGACCATGAAAGCGCAAATAAATCAGCTAGGAATTATGCTGTTTATTCATGAAAGGAAGTAAGCACAGAGGAAAAGAGAGAAAGAGAGTTTCAAAATCAATTGAGAAAAAAGAATAAGTTCACCATCATCAAGAGAGAATACTTGTATCTCTGAAATTTTTCTGAATGCATGTATGTCAGCGCATACAAAAGAAACATGTCTACATTTACTGTGGATTTGTACATGGGTGTCTTCCCTCACTCTTCTTTTTTCCTCTCATATTACATTCAGTTAATAGGTGAGTTACCAGCTACAAGACTTCCTCAGAATATCGCGTCACCATATGTCAGCATATGGCTTTTCCATACCAATAGCTTGAATTCACAGTGTAAATATTGGGGCTCAACATTTCAAGTCAGAGATGAAGTCTTATTGCTCAACATAATCAATCTGATTTACTTAATTTGATTTCAAGAGGATATTGAAATCAAATTAAGGTTATTATCAAATTATTGATTATTAATAAGCAGCAGCTTTTGAATGATGCTATTTGTCTTATACTGATGTCAGATATAAGTATGGAAATCCACGTTTCCATGCTGGTATAGGACATCTCAGTTATGAACATGTTCTTTTATTCTCAGAGTAGTTTTCATTTGCAAAATATCAACTTCTGTTATTTCTTAGAATCCTTAATTACATGTAACCTACAGAATGACACAAATGCTTTAAAATATATTAATGGTATTGTAATGTCTCAGAGGGGGTGCGGTGGCGCAGTGGGTTGGACTGCAGTCCTGCTCTCCGGTGGGTCTGGGGTTCAAGTCCCCCTTGGGGTGCCTTGCGGCGGACTGGCGTCCCGTCCTGGGTGTATCCCCTTCCCCCTCCGGCCTTACGCCCTGTGTTGCCGGGTAGGCTCCGGTGACCCCGTAAGGGACAAGCGGTTCTGAGAATGTGTGTGTGTGTGTGTAATGTCTCAGATTCAGATGTCTGTTAAACAGAGAGAGAGCAATGCTTCCAGGAATAATTCTGAATGTTGGTTTTGCAGGTCCCTTGTGGCCAGAATTAATGACGTGTTTCTGTTTCAAATGCATCTCAACCAGGATCTATTCCTTCCTGATGCCTCGGGTGCTGGTAGATGCAGGAGGAAAGCAGATGACACAAGTCAGTGTACTGTATCTAGGGTAATCTCTCAGGTGATGATCCCATTGGCCATTTTTACAGAAAGAAAGAAATTTTTTTTTCTGGATTCTGTCTCATGCCCAAAGCCCTACTATCTCTCTCTCTCTTTCTCTCTCTCTCTCTCACACACACACACACTCATTTCATTAGACTGTTTCAGTAGATTGTCAGCTAGCTTCAATAGTTTAAAGGAATTTTCTTATAGATAAGTCCCTATTAAACTGGAGCATTGTAAATAGCAAAGCAGGGAGAGTATTAATTAGGAAAAGGGTTCTGCTCCTGTTTATGCACCCTGTGCTACTGCTTTTGAAGGACCTATGGAGCAAAGCCAATAAGCAAAAAGCATAATTCGCCATTTGGTTTGTCAGAGATACTGTATAAAACTCGTTAGGATAGGATTCTTTACAATACAAGAGTAAAATTATTACAAAATGCTTTTCATTCACAAAGGAAATTCTTTGAAGAAAAGAAGAACAAAAAACTACATTGAAAACAACCTTGAACTGGCAATTTTTATTGGATGGAAACAACCCTGACTCAATTTAATGCTACTTTGCAATTTCCTTCTTGAAAAGGATGGCGTCCAGAACGAGGCAGAGTGTGGAGTCACACACCAGTTGCTGAGACGGCGTCATTGGTGTGCCATCAGACGATACATTCAGGATAGAACTTACGTCGAACAGGGACTCCATTCTTTCCAAAGACGCCGTCTCAGCAACCGGTGTGTGACTCCATCATGCTCTGCCTCACTCTGGATGCATGTTGGAGCTGCCGGTATCAAGTTTGGTGGAGGAGTACAAGTGTGCAAAGGTGGGTTTGACTCCAGCGGAGTCAAAAGATGAGTTTGTGAGAAAGGCGATGCCGTAAGGACAGGTAGGGGGTGGAACCCCAGAGATGGAGTTCAGAGCGCAAAAGGGGCACTGTTGTTGTTGGGCACATGCAGAGAGGGAAGGCAGGGTTTGGTTCTGGCCAATTTGCAGCATTTCTGGAGTGCTGCCCCAGAGGCAAACAGACAGCGGTTGATTGTTGAAAAGGTCTGAAGGCAGGAAGAGGAGGTGAGGCATGCATTAGTGAAGCAGGGTCAGTGGGTGAACTGGGAAGGCGTAGAGAGGAAGAAGTTACGCTGGCAAGATGTGTGGGCGATTCGCCTTAAGTTTATTGTTGGAGCGACTTAAGTCACAGAATGTTAAGCTGTGGGCAGGTGGCGATGGTTCTTGTAAGTTGTGTAGTGGTGTAGCGATGCTAAGGCACGTTTTGTCAGGATGTAAGGTTAATTTGGGGCAGGGGTGCTATACTTGGTGTCATAATCAAGTTCTTAGATGTTTAGCAGGTGTGTTTGAGAGTTAGTGGCAAGTTGTGAATTCTCTGCCTGTTGGCAATTTAGCCAGAGCAATTGGTTTTGTGCGGGCAGGAGAGAGTAGCACTATGCAAGGGCAGATGTGCCCTGGTAGGTGGGGTAACGCACGGGACTGGAAGCTGTTGGCTGATTTGGGCAAGCAGCTCCAGGTTCTGCAGGTCGTTGTTGTTACTTTACTGCTTCCGAACATGGTGTTATATTCGGAGGGTGAGCGTACTGTCTACTTTGTAGAGTTAACAGTGCCGTTCGAGGATGGTGTTTGGGAGGCATAGGAGCGGAAACTGTTAAGGTATGCTGATCTGGTGGCAGAGGTAAGGGACCATGGTTGGCGGGCTCATGTGAGGCCACTAGAGGTTGGTGTTAGAGGGTTTGTGGCTAAATTAGCTACAGCATTGTTGGGGGAGTTTGATATTACAGGCTGCTTGTTAAAGGCAGGAGCTGTCTGAGGCAACCGAGAAGGCAAGTCAGTGGTTGTGGTTGAAAAGAGAGCAGGGTAGTTGGGGTTACAGGCTGGAGGGAGGTGTGTGATGGTGGAAAATTAGTGGCAGGTTGTGAGTGATGGGAGGCAGCTGGTGATAAGGTGTGGCCTTGTTGAGTAAGATGGTTTAAATTTTTGGAGTGGCGCATTGCAGCAGTGGGTTTGGTGGCAGGTATGGAGATAAGGTTGTGCTATTTCTTGAGAGTGAAGGGTATCAAGCATGTGTGGAGAGGGGGGGTGCGTCTGGGATGCCGGATTGCACTGTTGAGCTTTCTGGGTATCATGGGCCTAATTCAACGAAACACAGATGAAGGGAAGTGCCCACTTGATAACCTCAATGAAATGCTCATGTTGGTACCCAGCTGGTGTGGTTTGTTAGTGTGGTTGGTGAATTAGGTTTAGTCTGTTGATTTGGTTTGTTGGGTTAGGCTTGCTTTAGGTGTTTTGTCAGTGGGTGTGGCTTGGTGTTTTGTATTGGTGGGTTAGGCTTGGTTTGGTCTTTGTTGGTGGGATTAGTTTTGGTTTGGTGGGTGGGTTAGGCTAGTTTAAGCATTTTGATTTCAGGGCATGAAGATGTATGTTGGCTATGCTGTGTGTTCTCTATGACTTCAGGTTGGTGGTTGGACTGGGTCCTTGTGTACAGCTGTTGGAAAATACGCACGGGGTATATCTTTTCCTGTGTATCTTGAATGAATGTTAAATACTTCATAGGAGATGTTATTGTCATCAGTATTTCATTTTGATGTCAGTTGCATGCATAAAATAAAAACCACATCAGCAACTTACAAGAGTTACAGTGAAATTTTGAAACTGCAGTTCCAGAGCTCTGCAGACTAAAACAAAGTGTTGACTGATGTACATCAGTGCAGCCAATTATGAGGCTCCTGTGCCATGGGATGTGGTGGGTATCTGATTTTGGCAGGAGACGGAGACCTAATTTTCTGTCTTTGCTAAGCAAGTAGCATTGCCTACAGCAGAGAAATAATTGCAGAGGCTGAATGACCAAAGGTGACTGGTGACTGTACCATTGTCATCATCCATTGCTGGTTTTTTGACCTTTGGGGTCTATCAGCATATTTACACTTTCTGGAGTAATGGACAGAACAAGAGATAAAGCGGTATAAGGATGACTCTCACAGCTGACTGGTGAAATGCAATCATTCAATCCCCATAAAACAGTTGCTAAAACATAATACATTTTCTTAAATTTTATTTTTAGTTGCCAACTTTTCTCATAAATAGAGCTAAAAAACAGGAGTGAGTGAGAATATATGAAATCTAAAAAACTTGATCTCTTGCTACACCCCAGCTACACTGCACCATTATTCCACTTCTGCCCGCTTGGTAGTCCCACGAGAAAAAGTCCAAAATGAAAAGCACAGAAGTTTTCAGTTCTGGTTCTGATGGAGTGGAATTACCTCCCCCCTCACTGAATCTCTCTCTCCATTTAAGATGGGTTAAATGAAGGGTTAGGGTTAAGACTGAAAACTCACTGTTTTCAGACTCACTTCTCCATTGATCATTTGAGCATGATAAACATGTAAATATTCATGTTTATATTACATTTACTGGGCAGCATGGTGGCACAGCAAGTACTGGTGCTGTGTCACAGTGCCTGGGTGGTGTGAGAGGATGTGGGTTTGATCCCTGCTTAGTCTGTGTGGAGTTTGCATGTTCTCCCTGTGTATGCACGGGTTATCTCCGGGTGCTCCAGTTTCTACCCCCATGGCCGAAGACATGCTGTTCAGGTTCATCCATTTTGTGTGTGTGTGTGTGTGTGTGTGTGTTCCATTGATATTTAGGTAAGTAATCCATTGTGAATAGTGTGCCTACCATTGTACGTCACCTGGTGAATAAGATGTGTAGGCTGATAACACTACATAGAGTTCATTGGAAGTTGCTTTGGAGAAAAGCATCAGTTAAATCTGTAATCGTTTTTAAAATAATTTGATAAATTGTTGAATAATGGGTGAATATTCAGGGGGTGCAGTGGTGCAGTGGGTTGGACCGGGTCCTGCTCTCCAGTGGGTCTGGGGTTCGAGTCCCACTTGGGGTGCCTTACGACGGACTGGCGTCCCATCCTGAGTGTGTCCACTCCCCCTCCAGCCTTACGCCCTGAGTTGCCGGGTTAGGCTCCAGCTCCTCGCAACCTCGTATGGGACAAGCGGTTCAGAAAGTGTGTGTGTGTGTGTGTGTGTGTGTGGGGGTAAATATTCATGCAGCTAGGGGGCTGAAGGGTGCAGTGGGTTTGAGTCCTCCTTGAGGTGCTTTGTGACGGGCTGCCGTCCCATCCTGGGTGTGTCCCCTCCCTCTCCAGTCTTCTGCCCTGTGTTGCCGGGTTAGGCTTGGGCTCACTGCGATCCCGCTCGGGACAAGTGGCTTCAGCCTGTGTGTGTGATTTATGCAGCTACTTGTGATGCATACTGATTCATGTGGTGACAAGTTGACTGTACTCTAGAATCACATGCCTGTATCAAAATCTGTCCTGTTGATGTTAGGCAATTCTATTTTTCTAGGAGATGTGCATTGCTTTTCAGAAAAGCATCTGCTAAATTAATAAATGTAAAAAAGTAAATGAAAATGAAAAAATGTAAAAAGGTAAATATGCATCTGTGTGCAAAGCATGTTCAGGCAAATGCTGATTGTTTGACTGTGGAGCAAACACTTATCAGATATGTTAAATTAGTTTCATTTTACCAAGTACATTTTTGCTCCTATCTTAACTTTCTGTATTTTTTTTAAAAAAAAAGCGTTTTCTATGGCTCTACCTACAGCATAATTACAAGAGATGTCACCTTTCTTTCGAAAGCATTTAAAGGAAGCAATCCTTACATCCATTACTGCATCAAAGCAGGCAGGCTAATTGCTGCAAAAAAATCCTTTTTGACATTCTAACAGAAATATCTAATTACAGCTATCTAACTGATCTAATCTTCAGACCAGTAATGAGCATTTGCAAAGTAAACTGAACAGTTCAGAAATAAATACAGTATGTATTGACAAATTTTCTATTATGAAATTTGGTCAAATTAAGGCCAGCAGTTGCATTGTAAACACTTAACTAAAAATATCTGTTCATACATTAATTTGACAATTTGTCTTAATGCAGAAAAGTAATTAATGTTTGTCACACAATTTTTTTTTTTTTTTTTTTTTTTTGCACTGGTGTTAATGCAAGTAGTGGGCTTTACAAAGTGTGACTTTGTTTCTAAAACTGTCAATGTGTGCAGTTTTGTGATGTTTTCCTTGTTTTCTAATCGACATTCAGCTCACTAACTGGGTCCCAAAGATGTGTTACAGAGTAGGAATTTGCTGCTGGTTTTCTTGCATTCCCCTCATGCCATCTCTAAAAAAGTTAGTTTGTAAATTTCTTAAACTTTTCTTAAAACTTAATTGTGATACGAGAAACACAGAACAAAGAGAGGCATTTAGTATTCTCACTTGGACTGTAAGGACACTGTCACGTCCCACGGGGTCACTGCCCCTCCTGGTCAGAGGCGGCGCCACTCAGTGCCGCTAGTTAATGCTTACGTATCACCTCACAGTCTCGTAGGACACGGAGGTATAAAAGGAGCCAGCGGAGCAGAACTACTCGCGGATTCTTAATCAGCAGTTCTATTGTGCTCTCTTGGCGATTCGTAGTCTCTTGTTCCCTCAGTCTGTTTCCTAGGTGTTCATGTTCCAGTCCCGAGTGCTCGTCCCGTCAGTTCCTGCCTCTTGTTCTCCAGTCCTGGTCCATCGTTCCTGTCCGGTATTTCGTCACGTCTCGGGGTTGTGGTCAAACTCACAGAATAGCGTTTCACTGTTCACCGTAGTTCAAACATCGTGTGTGTTTCCTGGTCTCGTGTTTCCTGTTTCACTTCCACCGAGTGTCTTACAGTACGCACAGTGCACTTTTAACATCACCCTGCACGTGAGGTCATTTTGTATTTCGTCCGTGTTTGGACGTAATAGCAACGCGCGTCCGTGTCGGACTCCCATCCGGACGCTACAGAAGAATCCGCCTGCTAATATGACTTCAGCAGAATGGCGTGAACTGGCGGAGCTGACAGAGGTGAACCAAGAACAACTCCGGGTTTGCACAAACGTCGCTCGCCACATCACGGATCAATTGGAGTGGTTGACACGACTCCTCAGTCACTGTGGGCATGGCGCCGATCCGACCAGTTCACAAACGTATTATCGGCAGACGTGTCTTGATGCCCCCTCAGGTCCCCGCGCTGAGCCTGTGGTTGCCCTATGTGACAGTGAGCCGTCTAAAGCACGCATCATTGTCAGCTGTGCAAGGCTCGAAGAACAGTGCGTTAGACAGGGAGGTATACGACTCAGTAACGGGCGTTTGACAGAGGAGGAAAGGAGGTGCCGTTTTCTGCAACGCTTGTACTTTTACTGTGGAGCTGCGGATCACGTTCAGGTTTCCTGTCCAGTGCGGCCACCCCGTGGATCCCAACGGATCGACTTACTGGTGAGTGATGTATCTCTCCATACCTCCCTGTTGACATTACCAGTTACAGTATCCTGGGGTTTCCAGCGGCAGGAGACAAAAGCTATGGTAGACGGTGGCGCTGCAGGGAATTTCATGGATCGTGATATTGCCGCGTCCTGGGGCTTGCCCTGTGCCCCACGCTCCAAACCTCTGGCTATTAGAGCTATTGATGGCGCTCCAATCGGGTCTGGGAGTGTAGAGCAGCACACAGAGCCTGTTACTATGCAGGTAGGACCACTCCATAAGCAACAAATATGGTTCTATCTGATTAAGTCCCCTGATCACCCCATTATTCTGGGATATCCGTGGTTAGTTGCCCATGACCCTGTTATTTCTTGGAGTGAGGGGAAACTGCTGTCTTGGGGAAAGCAGTGTTCCAAACATCGGGAGATGTCTTAACTCCACATTCATAGAGAGCCCTAATGCAGATCTGCCCCTGCAGATTCCAAGGGAGTACGCAGATCTAGTGGCGGTGTTTAGCAAACACAAGGCAGCAGAACTGCCCCCTCATAGACCTTGGGATTGTGTTATAGATCTTTTGCCTGGCGCTATACCCCCTAGGGGGCGGGTATACCCTCTTTCACAACCTGAAAATCAGGCAATGGAGGCTTATGTAACGGAGGCACTAGAAGCCGGACTAATCCGGCCGTCTACTTCTTCAGCTTCCGCTGGCTTTTTCTTTGTTGAGAAAAAGGATGGGGGTTTGCGCCCGTGTATTGATTGTCGGGGGCTAAATGCCGTTACTGTGAAGTACCCGCACCCCTTGCCTCTTATCACGTCAGCCCTCGAACAGGTTTCTGGTGCTGTCATTTTTACGAAACTGGACCTTAGGAGCGCATATAACCTGATTTGCATTAGGGAAGGGGATGAGTGGAAGACTGCCTTTAGCACCGCCCTAGGCCATTATGAGTATCTGGTCATGCCTTTTGGCCTGGCGAATGCACCTTCCGTATTCCAGGCTTTTGTTAATGAATTACTCCGAGAGCTGATTAATCGCTCAGTATTGGTGTATCTGGATGATATTCTGATCTTTTCTCGGTCCCGTGAGGAGCATATTGTACATGTCAGGGAGGTGTTGCAAAAGTTAGCAGCGCATAAGCTGTACGTGAAAGGGGAGAAGTGCCAGTTCCATGTGCAATCTGTGGATTTCCTGGGGTACATCCTAACACCCAATGGGGTCACGATGGATCTACAGAAGGTCTCGGCAGTTCTGTCATGGCCCCAGCCAAAGACAGTAAAGGACCTGCAACGATTCCTAGGTTTGCGAATTTCTACAGGCGCTTCATAAGGAACTTCAGTTCCATTGCAGCCCCGTTGACTGCTCTGTTAAAAGGAGCCCCTAGGTGCCTGACCTGAACCCCTGAGGCTAGTCAGGCCTTTGAAGACCTAAAGAAACGTTTTACTTCTGCCCCAATCCTGAAGCACCCTGATCCCAAACTGCCCTTTTATCGTGGAAGTTGATGCTTCCGAGGCAGGGGTAGGGGCGGTGCTCTCACAGCGCCAGGGAAATCCCCTGAAGCTCTATCCATGTGCGTATTTTTCACACAAAACATCACCTATTGAAAAGAATTATGATGTAGGAAACAGGGAGCTCTTAGCCATAAAGATGGCCTTGGAAGAGTGGAGACATTGGTTAGAGGGGGCTACTCACCCGTTTTTAGTGTTGACTGATCACCGGAACCTGGAGTATCTGCAGAAGGCAAAGAGGCTCAATTCCAGACAGGCGCGGTGGGCCATGTTCTTCACCAGGTTCCGTTTCACGGTGACCTATCGTCCTGGCTCCAAGAACGGCAAGGCGCTGTCCCGCTTGTTCGAGGTATCGCCTCAGCTCTCCCCACCAGACACTATCTTGTCCCCGACGCAGTTTGTGGCTCCTATCCGTTGGGCTTTATTTGACGATATCCAAGCGGCCCAACGTCAAGAACCCGGTCCCAACGAGCAGCCCCAAAACAAAGAATACGTCCCGTCCACCGTTCGGTCTGAGCTCCTACACTGGGCCCATGATGGTCCAAGTACAGGACACCCAGGGGTCAACCGAACCCTGAGGCTCCTCTCTGAACGCTTCTGGTGGCCATCCATGAAACAGGACGTACGAGACTTCATCCTTGTCTGCACCACATGTGCCCAGGCCAAAGTCCCACGGCAGCTGCCAGCAGGACTTCTTGAACCACTCCCAATTCCCAACCGTCCATGGTCCCATACAGCGGTGGACTTCCTTACTGATCTTCCGTGTTCTGATGGAAACACCACCATATTGGTCGTCATAGATAGCTTTTCCAAAGCCTGTCGACTGATCCCTCTGAAAGGTCTGCCCACAGCCCTGGAGACCGCGGAACTGTTGTTCCAACATGTCTTCCGGCTGTATGGCCTGCCAGAGGATGTCATCTCGGACAGGGGACCCCAGTTCACTTCAAGGGTCTGGAAGGCTTTCTTTGCCCACTTAGGAGTCTGTCAGCCTCTCCTCTGGTTACCATCCAGAGTCTAATGGGCAAGTGGAACGCCTCAACCAGGAGATTGGACTTTATCTGCGGAGTTACTGTGCTCAGAATCAAGCAGATTGGAGCAGATACCTCCCCTGGGCAGAGTACGCCCAGAACTCCCTGGTCCATTCGTCCACAAACTTAACTCCTTTCCAGTGTGTGCTTGGTTACCAGCCTCCGCTTTTCCCGTGGACGATGGAGACCAGTGGGTTGCCAGCTGTGGACAACTGGTACAAGAGGAGTGAATCGGTGTGGGGAATCCGCACATGTCCGTCTCCAGGAGGTGGTGTCCAGCCAAAAGGAGAAGGCCGACAAAAGGCATAGGACTGTATTGTACCAACCGGGGCAGAGAGCGTGGTTGTCCATCCAGGATCTCAAACTACATTTGCCCTCGAGGAAGCTTGCCCCCCGTTTCATCGGCCCATTCAAGATCCTGAAGAGGATCAACCCGGTTTCTTACCGCCTTCAGTTGCCCTCGCATTATCGTATCTGTCCCACGTTTCATGTTTCGCGCCTCAAGCCCCATTGTGTTTCCGCCCTGCAGAGCCCAGCAGTCTCTCCACCTCCACCGTTGGATGTGGATGGTTCTCCTGCTTACTCCGTCAGGGCCCTCCTGGACTCCAAACGGAGACGGGGTACGCTGTACTATCTGGTCGACTGGCAGGACTATGGGCCGGAGGAGCAGTCTTGGGTACCAGCACGGGACATATTGGACCTGGCTCTTATTGGGGACTTCCATAAGTCTCATCCAGATCGGCCTGATCTGCAACGGCGGGGGCGACCGCCTACCCGCCGGCGTCCTGCGGCTGGAGCCGCCCCTGGAGGGGGGGGTACTGTCACATCCCACGGGGTCACTGCCCCTCCTGGTCAGAGGCGGCGCCACTCAGTGCCGCTAGTTAATGTTTACCTATCACCTCACAGTCTCGTAGGACACGGAGGTATAAAAGGAGCCAGCGGAGCAGAACTACTCGCGGATTCTTAATCAGCAGTTCTATTGTGCTCCCTTGGCGATTCGTAGTCTCTTGTTCCCTCAGTCTGTTTCCTAGGTGTTCATGTTCCAGTCCCGAGTGCCCGTCCCGTCAGTTCCTGCCTCTTGTTCTCCAGTCCTGGTCCATCGTTCCTGTCCGGTATTTCGTCACGTCTCGGGGTTGTGGTCAAACTCACAGAATAGCGTTTCACTGTTCACCGTAGTTCAAACATCGTGTGTGTTTCCTGGTCTCGTGTTTCCTGTTTCACTTCCACCGAGTGTCTTACAATACGCACAGTGCACTTTTAACATCACACTGCATGTGAGGTCATTTTGTATTTCGTCCGTGTTTGGACGTAATAGCAACGCGCGTCCGTGTCGGACTCCCGTCCGGATGCTACAGACACAGACATGTGACTTATACAAAGCTAGAACACAGGATTTGGACAGGAGCATGGAGGAATGACGCAGAAAGGACCAGACCTTGGGCTGGGAATATAAAAGTACTGTGAATGGGACTTTAGAAGCAGGTGAGTAAACAAGGGCCAAGAATCGCTAAGAGGTCACAGGCAAACGAAGAGAGCTAATCAACATTACACAGCTAGAGGTTTGTTCCTCACTCCTTTTATGATGCTGGGGTTCTGGTGAACCTCACCACTGAATTTAGGTGTGGAGATGAGGGTGAGTAGATCCAGGGTGGGCTCCCCCTGAAGTCATTCCTAAATACGGTTTTCAGGGATCGTGACATCAAGTATATGAATCCATATAGGCACTGCTGTGGGAGTCACTACACCCATTTCTGTCCAATGATAAAACATCTACAATGGCCTACAATTATGCAGTTGTGTATAGGGACAGGTTGTAGTGTTGTAGTTAGAGCTGCTGCTTTTAGATCCAAAAGTCACAGGTTTGATTCCCACCTATAACTGTAGCATCCTTGAACAAGGTACTTGCCATAAACTGCTCCAGTAAAAATTGGCTAGCTGTATAAATGGGTAAGTCAGTGTAGGCATCAGCAAAATGAAATAAGTGTGTGTGTACACACACACAAAGGGCTTGCAATTCACTATGGTGACAGTTTTGTTTGATATTTTACTAACTGCATCTTGAGTCTTTCACTTTGCAAAGACCACACATACAATGTTTTTTTGGTACAAAACCAACCACGGAGAAATGCACACACGTTGTTTGAAACCACTTGTCCCACGTGGGCTCGTAGTGAACCGGAGCCTAAGCACGCAGCACAAGGCGCAGAGCTGGAGGGGGAGGGGACACAGCCAGTACAGGACGTCAGTCCGTTGCAAGGCACCCCAAGCAGGACTCGAACCCCAGACCCACTGGAGAGCAGGTGCTGGTCAACCCCCCCCAACTACAAACCAGTGTTTCTATTCTTGTCTAGCAGTTTAAGTCCAAAGATGACCCAGGCAGTCCAGAAATTATTCACCCTCTTGCACAGTTCAGGGTATCTGTTTTACACATTTTTCTACTTGAAGTAATTTGATGTCTTTTTTGCCTAGAAACCTTTTTTGTTAACCAGAGGAAGTTATGGTATTTTGAGCTCATGGTACCACATAGTCCACTGGTGTGACAGGTATTCATTCTTAGGGTATCTGCTAAAGGAAAGCAGAACATCTTGATAAAGAATGAAACTGTCTGCTAATGGTCTTTGTCTTTTACAAATCCAGTGTAAAGTTGACAAAGCACTTCAGGTTTGCAGTGAATATGAAGAAATTCAAGCACTGTCTAGAACTGAAAAATATTCCTCTTCTCCATATAGCAGCATGCCATTACAGTCAAATGTCAATGTAAGTCCTGTTACACACACAAAATACAATGTGCATTTCTATATCACTTAAATTCTTAATCATTGTGCTAGGACTGCTTTAGTCTTGTCAAAGTTAAGTTAGCTCTTCTATTCATATGTAACTTCCCAAAATGTTATTTATGCAGGGCTGTTTCTTCAGTAGTGGGGTGCAGAGGCACAGCAGGTTTGACTGTGGTCTGCTATGTGGTGGTGCTGGGGTTCGAGTCCTGCTTGGAGTGCCCTGCGTCCCTTCAGCCTTGTGCCCTGTGTTGCTGGGTTGGGCTCTGGTTCCCTGCTTGGGTCAAGTGGTTGTACATTTATTTATTTGGCAGAGGCTTTTCTCCAAAACAACTTCCAACAGATACTATGTAGTTTTATCAGCCCACATACCTTATTCACCAAGGTTGTACACATTGTGTTTTTTTTTTGTTTGTTTTTAATTTGGTGACCAAGCCAGACTAATATGTAAAAATGTTCAAATGCGGTCCGTAATGATTTTCAGCACAACCACGCCAAGCAGGGGTGGATTGGCGCTGCAGGTGTGCATTTGTGGTTGGAGGAAGGTGACTTCGGTAAGAGGCCTAAGAATTCATCAAGGCAAAAAGAAGTGTTTGGGGGGACGAGGGCAGGGGCCCTGCGTTGATCGCTACGACCTACGGAGCGGTTCAAATAAGTCGGGTGAAGTCCAGGGGCAGGTTGCACACCAAAGACCACAGGACATCAATACCTCTGTCTTAGAGGAGGCAAGGCCAAACATGGATGCACAAGGCAGCATCGATCATGGGGAGGATGCGGGGCAGATGATATCAAGACGGGCAGGGAAGGAAAGGGGTAGAAAACTTAAGGTGAGATGGCCAGGTGCCACTGACTGTAAGGAGTGGACCTCTGTTAACAATGATTTGAGAGGGATTTTAAATGGTTTGAAGGGTACGGCTGAGTCTAAGTTAAACCAGTTGGGTGAGATTATATATGACTATGGGGAGAAGAGATTTGGGGTGTTTGAGAAGAAGCATAAAGGTGAGCAGAGTAGGTTAAAGTCAAGAAGGCAGATGGAAATTGAGAGGTTGGTAAAGGAAAGAAGACATTTAAAAAAGCTTTGGAAACGAGCAGATGAGGAAGGTAGAAGTGGTATTAATATCTTGCAGGAAGAATTGAAACGTAGATTGGTAGTGTTGAGGAGAGCGGAAAAGCTTAGATTGAGGAGAAAGAAGAAGGAACAGGCTAGGGTGGCATTCTTTAAGGACCCATTTAAATTTGTGAAGTCCTTGCTTGAGCAAGAGAAGTCTGGGTGTTTAGATGTTCCAAGAAGGGAGTTGGAGAGCTATCTGCGGGGAATGCACACCGATGGTGAAAGTGAGAGGGTTTTTGAGGTACCTGCAGACATTCCTCCACTAGGGGAGATTGTGGTACAAATGGATGTGTGTCCTCCAAGGTTGAAAGAAGTACAAGAGGTGGTACGGCGTGCAAGGGCAGCATCTGCTCCAGGACCCAATGGGGTTCCTTACCGGGTGTACAAAGGTGCCCCAGACGTCTTAAAGTTTTTGTGGAAGCAGATGGTGGTCGTATGGAAAAAAGGTATTATTCCAAAGGAATGGCGGCGAGCAGGAGGAGTGTTTATACCCAAAGAGAAAGATGCGGTGGATATAGGGCAGTTCAGGCCAATATGCCTTCTTAACGTTGAAGGGAAAATATTTTTCACTGTTGTGGCACAGAGGTTATCTGCATATTTGTTGGTCAACAATTTAATTGACACCTCTGTGCAGAAGGCAGGAATTTCGGGTTTTTCAGGTTGTTTAGAGCATTGCAGTATGATTTGGCATCAGATAAAGAAGGCCAAGATGGATGGTAAAGACCTCCATGTGATCTTCTTGGACTTGGCAAATGCCTTTGGCTCAGTGCCGCATGTTTTGTTGTGGAGGGCATTTGATTTCTTTAAAGTTCCAGAGTGTATTACGAGACTGGTTAAGGTGTATTTTGAAGACATTAAGTTTTATTTCTGTACCAAGCAATACACCACATCTTGGCAGCGGCTGGGAATTGGTATAATGGCCGGATGCACAATCTCGCCTTTGGCTTTTACCATGGCTATGGAGGTGTTAATAAGGGCGTCGAGATGGGTGGTTGGGGGTATGAGGCTGAAGGATGGTCCTCACCTTCCACCAATCAGAGCGTATATGGATGATATGACTCTGCTTACTACTACTGTCCCATGTACTCGTCGTTTATTAACGAAGTTGAATGGAAATCTAAAACTGGCCGGATTGAAAATTAAACCTAGTAAGTGTAGGAGTTTGTCGGTAGTTAAAGGAAAGTTATCACGGGAGAATTTCCAGATTGATGGGGAAAAGATTCCGTCAGTGGCTGAAAGGCCAATTAAGAGCTTGGGTCGCTGGTATGATTCCTCATTTGGCGATAAGGAGCAGGTCAAAAGATTAAGGGAGGATGTTGTACTGGCAATTAATAGGATTGATAAATCCTTTTTGCCAGGGAAGCTGAAGGTTTGGTGCCTTCAGTTTGGTTTATTGCCTCGTATTAGATGGCCGCTAACTATATACGAGGTCTGTATGTCAGAGGTTGAAAGACTGGAAAGGGTTATGAGCAAAGCTATTAGGAGATGGTTGGGGGTTCCTCATTGTTTGAGCAGTGTGGCTCTGTATGGAAATGGGGTTTTGGAACTACCACTGACTAGCCTCGTGGAAGAATTTAAGTGTGCCAAGGTTGGTTTGGAATTAACACTGTCAAACTCAAGAGACCCAGTGGTGAGATCGGTTCCTGTAAGTTTAAAAAAAGGACGTAAGTGGGATCCACGGGAAGCTGTTGCGCAAGCGCAGACAGCGCTTGAGCACAGAGATGTGGTTGGTCAGGTGCAGGTAGGTAGGGCGGGGCTCGGTGCCGGCGATCGAATAAAGCTGTGGAGTAAAGCTAAGTTACCGGAGAGGAGGAAGATGGTGATTGGTTTTATTCGCGAACAGGAAGAGGAGGCAAGGCGGGTAACTGCGACGTCACATGGTGTGCAAGGGCGATGTTTGGCTTGGGAGCATGTGGAGAAGCGGAAGATCAGCTGGCGTGATCTGTGGGCGATGGACGCCGGTCGTATTAAGTTTCTCATCGGAGCCACCTACGATGTTCTCCCTACTCCGCAGAATCTTAATCGCTGGGTAGGTACAGAGCCGACTTGCAGCTTGTGCGGTGGTGTAGCCTCTTTGAGGCACATTCTATCTGCATGTAAGGTTAGTTTATCTCAGGGAAGATATACTTGGAGGCATAATGAAGTGTTAAGATCCTTGGCATGCTTGTTGGAGAACAAGCGGGTTGAAGTTAATTCACTCCCGCAGTATGGAAGAAATAAGCTTATTTCTTTCGTGCGGGAGGGGGAGAGTGTTATAAGTCACGCGCGTGGTCGTGGTGATACGAGTTTTAAATGGGGTGAAGTGCGTGACTGGAAGTTGTTGGCGGATGTGGGAAAACAACTGCAGATGCCGCAGTGCATTGCGATCACGGCGTTGAGACCCGATATTGTGCTGTACTCCGAGGGCGCACGGATAGTGTACTTCATTGAATTAACAATACCTTTCGAAGACTCATTGGAAGATGCCTTTGAGAGGAAGAAATTGAAGTACACTGAGTTGGCTGGTGAGGTGAGGGAGCGAGGCTGGCAGTGCGTTATTAGACCAGTGGAGATCGGTACTAGAGGGTTTGTTGCAAAATCAACCACGTCGCTGCTGTTGGAGTTTGGTTTTAGGGGTCAGTCGTTAAGAGCAGCCATTAAAGGCTTGTCAGAGGTAGCAGAAAGATCTAGTCAGTGGTTGTGGATGAGAAGGCACCAGGGTGCTTGGGGGAAGCACACTTGAGTGGGGAGTACTCACCTAGGTGAACATCAATGGTTTGAGTTTTGTTGTCACCTCCATATGCTGGTATGGTGTATTGGTTGGTTTTTTTTTGGTGGGTGGAGTCGCTGGGATGGCACTGTGGGCATGGAGGGGGGTGGGTCTGGGACGCCAGATCTCGCTGTTGAGCCTTCTGGAGGTGTAGTGGGCTCAATTCAATGAAACATCAATGAAGGAAGGTGCCCACTTGACAACCCCAACGAAGTGCACACGGTGGCTCCCGGCAAGGAGGATGGTGTTTGCCCATGATATTTTTGTGAAGGGAATTGGTTGGTTTTGGGAGGGATGGTATATTGTGGCATGGTTGGTTTGTCTAGCCCCCTTGGTTTTTGGCACGAGGGGTTGAATATCTTTCCCTGTGTATTATTGTATGTTGGTTCTAGGTGACTAGTGACTGCTGCGAACAGGGCAGCTGGCGGCACGGGAAAGACCGTGTGACTGCAAGGAGAGACTGCTGGCAGGAGGGAATAGACCCCATTAGGGGCTGACATGGGCTAGCAACCTGTGTCAGCAGCATCGTATGCTCTTGTGTAGTGGGAGATGCACCCTGTTCAAGCTATAGACACACAAATATTATCAATACCCCAAGAGTCAGCGAGAGCAGGGGTGAAAGATGACTCATTGGTGGATATAACGGTTCTTGACTATGGCGTGAATTTGACTATGAGTAGGGGGGAAAGCACGAGCACAACCACGCCAAGCAGGGGTGGATTGGCGCTGCAGGTGTGCATTTGTGGTTGGAGGAAGGTGACTTCGGTAAGAGGCCTAAGAATTCATCAAGGCAAAAAGAAGTGTTTGGGGGGACGAGGGCAGGGGCCCTGCGTTGATCGCTACGACCTACGGAGCGGTTCAAATAAGTCGGGTGAAGTCCAGGGGCAGGTTGCACACCAAAGACCACAGGACATCAATACCTCTGTCTTAGAGGAGGCAAGGCCAAACATGGATGCACAAGGCAGCATCGATCATGGGGAGGATGCGGGGCAGATGATATCAAGACGGGCAGGGAAGGAAAGGGGTAGAAAACTTAAGGTGAGATGGCCAGGTGCCACTGACTGTAAGGAGTGGACCTCTGTTAACAATGATTTGAGAGGGATTTTAAATGGTTTGAAGGGTACGGCTGAGTCTAAGTTAAACCAGTTGGGTGAGATTATATATGACTATGGGGAGAAGAGATTTGGGGTGTTTGAGAAGAAGCATAAAGGTGAGCAGAGTAGGTTAAAGTCAAGAAGGCAGATGGAAATTGAGAGGTTGGTAAAGGAAAGAAGACATTTAAAAAAGCTTTGGAAACGAGCAGATGAGGAAGGTAGAAGTGGTATTAATATCTTGCAGGAAGAATTGAAACGTAGATTGGTAGTGTTGAGGAGAGCGGAAAAGCTTAGATTGAGGAGAAAGAAGAAGGAACAGGCTAGGGTGGCATTCTTTAAGGACCCATTTAAATTTGTGAAGTCCTTGCTTGAGCAAGAGAAGTCTGGGTGTTTAGATGTTCCAAGAAGGGAGTTGGAGAGCTATCTGCGGGGAATGCACACCGATGGTGAAAGTGAGAGGGTTTTTGAGGTACCTGCAGACATTCCTCCACTAGGGGAGATTGTGGTACAAATGGATGTGTGTCCTCCAAGGTTGAAAGAAGTACAAGAGGTGGTACGGCGTGCAAGGGCAGCATCTGCTCCAGGACCCAATGGGGTTCCTTACCGGGTGTACAAAGGTGCCCCAGACGTCTTAAAGTTTTTGTGGAAGCAGATGGTGGTCGTATGGAAAAAAGGTATTATTCCAAAGGAATGGCGGCGAGCAGGAGGAGTGTTTATACCCAAAGAGAAAGATGCGGTGGATATAGGGCAGTTCAGGCCAATATGCCTTCTTAACGTTGAAGGGAAAATATTTTTCACTGTTGTGGCACAGAGGTTATCTGCATATTTGTTGGTCAACAATTTAATTGACACCTCTGTGCAGAAGGCAGGAATTTCGGGTTTTTCAGGTTGTTTAGAGCATTGCAGTATGATTTGGCATCAGATAAAGAAGGCCAAGATGGATGGTAAAGACCTCCATGTGATCTTCTTGGACTTGGCAAATGCCTTTGGCTCAGTGCCGCATGTTTTGTTGTGGAGGGCATTTGATTTCTTTAAAGTTCCAGAGTGTATTACGAGACTGGTTAAGGTGTATTTTGAAGACATTAAGTTTTATTTCTGTACCAAGCAATACACCACATCTTGGCAGCGGCTGGGAATTGGTATAATGGCCGGATGCACAATCTCGCCTTTGGCTTTTACCATGGCTATGGAGGTGTTAATAAGGGCGTCGAGATGGGTGGTTGGGGGTATGAGGCTGAAGGATGGTCCTCACCTTCCACCAATCAGAGCGTATATGGATGATATGACTCTGCTTACTACTACTGTCCCATGTACTCGTCGTTTATTAACGAAGTTGAATGGAAATCTAAAACTGGCCGGATTGAAAATTAAACCTAGTAAGTGTAGGAGTTTGTCGGTAGTTAAAGGAAAGTTATCACGGGAGAATTTCCAGATTGATGGGGAAAAGATTCCGTCAGTGGCTGAAAGGCCAATTAAGAGCTTGGGTCGCTGGTATGATTCCTCATTTGGCGATAAGGAGCAGGTCAAAAGATTAAGGGAGGATGTTGTACTGGCAATTAATAGGATTGATAAATCCTTTTTGCCAGGGAAGCTGAAGGTTTGGTGCCTTCAGTTTGGTTTATTGCCTCGTATTAGATGGCCGCTAACTATATACGAGGTCTGTATGTCAGAGGTTGAAAGACTGGAAAGGGTTATGAGCAAAGCTATTAGGAGATGGTTGGGGGTTCCTCATTGTTTGAGCAGTGTGGCTCTGTATGGAAATGGGGTTTTGGAACTACCACTGACTAGCCTCGTGGAAGAATTTAAGTGTGCCAAGGTTGGTTTGGAATTAACACTGTCAAACTCAAGAGACCCAGTGGTGAGATCGGTTCCTGTAAGTTTAAAAAAAGGACGTAAGTGGGATCCACGGGAAGCTGTTGCGCAAGCGCAGACAGCGCTTGAGCACAGAGATGTGGTTGGTCAGGTGCAGGTAGGTAGGGCGGGGCTCGGTGCCGGCGATCGAATAAAGCTGTGGAGTAAAGCTAAGTTACCGGAGAGGAGGAAGATGGTGATTGGTTTTATTCGCGAACAGGAAGAGGAGGCAAGGCGGGTAACTGCGACGTCACATGGTGTGCAAGGGCGATGTTTGGCTTGGGAGCATGTGGAGAAGCGGAAGATCAGCTGGCGTGATCTGTGGGCGATGGACGCCGGTCGTATTAAGTTTCTCATCGGAGCCACCTACGATGTTCTCCCTACTCCGCAGAATCTTAATCGCTGGGTAGGTACAGAGCCGACTTGCAGCTTGTGCGGTGGTGTAGCCTCTTTGAGGCACATTCTATCTGCATGTAAGGTTAGTTTATCTCAGGGAAGATATACTTGGAGGCATAATGAAGTGTTAAGATCCTTGGCATGCTTGTTGGAGAACAAGCGGGTTGAAGTTAATTCACTCCCGCAGTATGGAAGAAATAAGCTTATTTCTTTCGTGCGGGAGGGGGAGAGTGTTATAAGTCACGCGCGTGGTCGTGGTGATACGAGTTTTAAATGGGGTGAAGTGCGTGACTGGAAGTTGTTGGCGGATGTGGGAAAACAACTGCAGATGCCGCAGTGCATTGCGATCACGGCGTTGAGACCCGATATTGTGCTGTACTCCGAGGGCGCACGGATAGTGTACTTCATTGAATTAACAATACCTTTCGAAGACTCATTGGAAGATGCCTTTGAGAGGAAGAAATTGAAGTACACTGAGTTGGCTGGTGAGGTGAGGGAGCGAGGCTGGCAGTGCGTTATTAGACCAGTGGAGATCGGTACTAGAGGGTTTGTTGCAAAATCAACCACGTCGCTGCTGTTGGAGTTTGGTTTTAGGGGTCAGTCGTTAAGAGCAGCCATTAAAGGCTTGTCAGAGGTAGCAGAAAGATCTAGTCAGTGGTTGTGGATGAGAAGGCACCAGGGTGCTTGGGGGAAGCACACTTGAGTGGGGAGTACTCACCTAGGTGAACATCAATGGTTTGAGTTTTGTTGTCACCTCCATATGCTGGTATGGTGTATTGGTTGGTTTTTTTTTGGTGGGTGGAGTCGCTGGGATGGCACTGTGGGCATGGAGGGGGGTGGGTCTGGGACGCCAGATCTCGCTGTTGAGCCTTCTGGAGGTGTAGTGGGCTCAATTCAATGAAACATCAATGAAGGAAGGTGCCCACTTGACAACCCCAACGAAGTGCACACGGTGGCTCCCGGCAAGGAGGATGGTGTTTGCCCATGATATTTTTGTGAAGGGAATTGGTTGGTTTTGGGAGGGATGGTATATTGTGGCATGGTTGGTTTGTCTAGCCCCCTTGGTTTTTGGCACGAGGGGTTGAATATCTTTCCCTGTGTATTATTGTATGCAGTGTTAAGGGCAACGGATGGTATGGAAACTCAGATTTCAGTCATGCAGTTTTATGACAGAGGTTCAGTGAGCCATTACTGAGTCATCACAAAGGAGCTCTTTATTTTCATGTACATTCAAATGGAAGGCTTGAAGATCTTTCCTAATCTATGTTTAAGTTTCTTCATTTAGAAAATCTTTTTCTCCAAAAGGACTTCTAATAAACACTGTGTAATGTAACTATTCACCTAAGGTGACTTACACTGCTATATGCTTACAATGCGCTACTCAGCCATACACCAGTGAAGCACATTCCCTGTCACTCACCCACTAGGGGTGACTCTAAGTCATTAATCCACCTGAACAGCATTTTCTTTGGACTGTGGGAGGAAATCAGAGTACCTGGAGGGAACCCATGCGGACACGGGAAGAACACCGATCCACCCAGATTGAATTTGATCCTGACTCATATTCTCTTGCAACACCCCAATGCTCTGAGACAGCAATGGTACTTGCTGTGCCACCCCAAACTGTGATATTTATTTGATGAATTAATTTCCAAGGATGAGCTGGGCACTGTCTTAAGATCAAGTTGGAACAGAAAAATTAGTTAATTCCATTGTAAGTAGGAAGAAGCATTTTACAATAATGTTAACTTGCACTCCAGCAAACAAAACTGCATATCAGTTTTATAGTAGTGGCAGAAAGGGGCCTTCGCTGTACATATACTTACAATCAAAGTTGGGAAATGAGTTATGTGGACCAGGCACAAATCAAAGCCTCATAAACATGCCCTACTTTTCCACTTTGAGGGAGAAATTAGCATCAGAGTGAGCTACGTGTCCCTTTTGATGGAGAGGAAACAGATATGAACTGCTACGCCCATGATTCCTGGTTCACTGCATGGCTAGGGCCTGAAATGGAACAACAGGGCAACAAGGGATTGCAGCCTACTTGTTCCTGACCACTATGAATTTTAATCAGTGTGTATTTACATAATGTTACATATTCAAAGTTATAAGCTTCCTATTCTGAAAATACCTGAATTAGTGCACAAGAGCTATTGTTTTGCTTTGAGAAAATTTATTGCCTACCCGGTAGGCTCCGGTTCCCCGCGACCCCGTATGGGACAAGCGGTTCTGAAAAAAAGAAAAAAAAAATGTATTGCCTGAATAATAATGTGATGTTCATTTTAAATAATGTCTTACATTTTCACAACTTTGCAAACCTGCCCTTTGTTATTAATTGCTTTGATTACAAGGTTCAGCAATCAACATTGGCCATACTTTGAAATGCCTTCTTTTAATGCTTAACTGTTACATTTGTCACATGTACTCCTCACAATTTTGCACATTGTGATGGGTCCTGTTGAATGCACATTACATCCACACCTCCTGTGTCCTAAACAGAATGACCTGAAAATGCAGATGAAAATCTCTGCAGCCAAAGAAATTGGCAAAAATTCCCGACTGGAGTTCTCACACATCAGTTTTCCAACATATCAAAATTAGTTAGCACTAATTAAATTTCCCAAATCCCAAGTTTTTTGAAATTCGGTGTCTAACAATCTAGATTAGAACTTTCTTGTTCTGTTGTGACAGATGATTCAAGAATGGAAATGTATGCAGATATTCTGGAAGGACATCAACATTTACCTTTATTCATTTAGCTGATGCTTTTCTTTAAAGCTATTCACTATGTTAAAGTTATAACAAGCTTACAATTATTTTCAGGCTGGGTAATTTGTTAGTGGAGCAATTTATGGTAAATATGTTTCTCAAGGGTACTGCAGCCAGAGGTGGATGGCAAACCTGCAGCCTTTGGATTCAAAGGCAGCAGCACTAACCACTACGGCACCGGCTGTCCCCAACACTGCATTCATGGACCAGACTCCAGTATAGTAGTGCTAAGACTTCATAGTAGTGGAACTGTGGTTTTACCCTTGAACTTCATTGAAATTTATCTGAGCATGTATATACAAGCAAATAAATGCTGTAATGTAAATCTACAGTCCAATTCATTACAGTTTGTTTTTGCATAGCATCCTTCCTACAGAGTACTGTGTATTAACAAATATACTACTACTACTAGTAATTGAAATTGGATGGATGGAAAGTTGTGACACAGACTAATGAATTTTGATTTATGTTTGTCTTAAAGTTTAACAACACATCTTAGGTTCACACTGTTATTCTCCTGAAACAGACTGGAAAGGGCTGGGCAGGACAGTGACACAGCAGGTAGTGCTGCTGTGGCAATGGGTTTGATCCCTGCTCAGTCTGTGTGGAGTTTGCATGTTGTCTGCATGGGTTACCTCTGGGTGCTCTGGTTTCCTTCTATAGTCCAAAGACATGCTGTTCAGGTTCACCCATAGTGTGTGAGTGACAGACAGAGTATGTTCTACTAATGTATGGGTGTGTGACCCATTGTAAGTAGTGTATCTAGCAGTATAAGTCACCTTGGCGAATAAGGTGTGTTGGCTCTAACACTACTGCACTGCCACCCTCTCTTTACCTGCCTATGAGGGTGGTGCCCTGTGTTCTACATTTCCATTTATTCATTTGGCTGATGCTTTTCTCCAAAGCAACTTATAATGTTAAGGTCACAATTATTAGATGCTTACAATCATTTACCCATTTAGACAGCTGGGTGATTTTACTGGAGCAGTTTTAGGGTAAGTACTTTGCTCAAGGGTAGTCAGGTGGGGATCAAACCCACAACCTTTGGGTCCAAAAGCAGTAGCTGTAACCACTCCACTACCAGCGGTCCCCCTTATTTTTCTTCTAATACCTGAAACGTGTGCACGCACACACGGGCCGGGACACCAGTCCATTGCAAGGCACCCCAAGCAGGACTCAAACCGCAGGCTGGCCCAAGAGCAGGACCTGGCCAAACCCACTGCACCCCCTTAAAATGTTATAACACAACCGATTATAAAAATAAATGCAAACAACCAGAACATGAATAGCTAGACCTTCACGCAACAGACTCTAGAAGTTTCATAGAGCAATAGGCAGACTCAATAAACATTACACGATGCTTTACTTAGCCTATTAGAAAGCAATTAAAGAAGCAGAGGGTTGTTTTGAGACTAAAATCAAAGTGTGAGGCAGAGCTATAAAAGTGACTGTGACATTTGGAAAGCCAGATAAGAAAAGACCTTTGCATTCATTAGCCACTTCCGCTCCTCTCCAAGTCTCCCTGGTGTGGCATCTCTGGTAGAAGAAGATGCAGATGCTTGAATGTCAAGACATCCTTACAAGCATTCTACTTTTGCACTTGATGTAAATGCATAACCCCATGGTTTATTTATCATGTATTCTCCACAAAATTCCTCTTAACAAAAAGGAACATTTATTACCTTTCAGTTATAAAAATAAACTGAATTGAGTTATGACAATGAAAGCAAAACAATTTCAGTCAGTCCAGGTTATGAAAAATTTTAGCTACCCAAATCTTTGAGTTGTAATTTATATTTATACATTTACTTTATATTTTTATCCAAAGTGACTTCAATGTAAAGCTACTTACTATAATTTATCTGCTTCTATAGCTTGATATTTTTTTCAGCAATTTACAGAAAGTACTTTGCTCAGGGGCATTATAAAACTAGGTGGAATTTGGACCTGCAACCAAGAGATCCAAAAGGGCAGCTGAAACCACTATGCTACCCAGTAGGAATCAAGAGAATGTGTGTTCCTTTTCTGAAAAATTGATATTCAGTTTTATTCTGGTTGTAGTCTTCTACAAGAAAACTTTTATGTATTTCTTTTTTTTTTTTTTAAACCCTGTTGTGAAACAATTGTTTCTCCACAGGAAACATCTGGAATGTGATGACTGGTTAATGGTGGGAAAATTTGTTTTGTGTCTCTGAGACTATTGTTTTGCTATTATTCTATTATTTCACATCCATATACAGTATATTCTATTAATGGCTATTTTATTCACTTTTTCAATTTTCTTGAGCTATGGAATATCATGGTGAAGCACTAAGAAAGCAGTTGTTTATTTGTCCTTATAGGGTTCAGTCTCTGGGAGCTAATGTTCCACATTGGGTTACTGAAGTGGGATTCCTTTCAAAGTTATTTAACTGTCAAACATATTACATCTGCAGCAATAATTCCTTGTGTTTCTGAGATAAACTGACCATTTCTTTATTCCTATGATAATGTGCAATTGCAGATTTAAAAAGTACCCAGAACAAAGGGACCAAAATCCCTCAGTCTTTTGTCAGTAAAGATTCAACATAAAGCACATTCAATAAAAAGAAACAGAGTTGGTGTACTTTAACGTATCGTACCAGTAAACTGAAAACCTAAGTTGAAAATTTTGAAGGAAAAGGAAAACTTGCTGCTTTATTTTGCTCCACATGAAGTCCAGTTGGGGCTGTTGTGATTTTCATTAGGAGAGCTCCATGCTGGGGTTGCAGTGGCACAGTGTGTTTGGCTGGGTCCTGCTCACCTGGTGTGTCTGGGGTTTGAGTCCTGCTTAGGGTGCCTTGTGACAGATTAGTGTCCTCTCCTGGGTGTGTCCCTTCCACCCTGTGTTGCTGTGTTAGGTTCCAGCTCACCACAACCCTGCTTGGGAGCAGTGGCTACAGTCAGTGTGTCCATGTGTGTGAGCTCCATGCACTTCAGCTCTCCATAATATCCAATATCCACCTAAGTTTTCAGTCCCAGAACAGATTTTTTTTTTTTTTTTTTTTTTTCCCCACATCCAACAAAAGAAAAGAAAAGAACAAAATTTGGAGAGACAGCTCAAGGGCAATGAAATACTGGAAAAATTACTTTCGTACCTGATAAATGACACTGGACATTCAAGCCTTTATCGTCTATAACTGAATTAGGGCTAACATTCTATTTAAGGCTTTAATACAAATACATTTTCCCACAGAGTTAAAAGCACTCTGAAGTTTGAAGGCCTATTGGAGAGCACAGGAACAGGAGAATAAATGAGAAAATAACATACAGTGCAAATGTAAGCGTTTAGGAAGTCCCCCCCAGTTGTACATAATGGGACTGCTGACACAGTTGGCTGTAGCACTCCCAGGAGGGGAAAAGATTTATTCCATACCCATTGAAAACATTTTCACATGCATGGGATGATTTTTTTTTTAATGTTCTTTGCTAAAAATTACCCAATAATGTGATTAAGTGAATACACACATTTTCTGAACCGCTTGTCCCATATGGGGTTGCAGGGAACCGGAGCCTACCCGGCAACGCAGGGCATAAGGCCGGAGGGGGAGGGGACACACCCAGGACGGGACGCCAGTCCGCCGCAAGGCACCCCAAGCGGGACTCGAACCCCAGACCCACCGGAGAGCAGGACCTGGTCCAACCCACTGCGCCACCTGCGCCCCCTCATTAAGTGAACAGTTAGCGCTAAATATTATTACAGTATAAAACAGGCTCTATCAATGGAAATCAGTCTTCTTTGAATAGACCTTTCCCCTATATTTTTACACAAAAGATATTTTTATTTTATAGTAAACGCATTCTATCTTATATCTGACCATAAAAATATTTTTTTTATATGAATCCAGGATCAAAAAGATCAGCATGTGTTGCTCAGACAAACTTATATTTGGAGAAGTTGCAACTCCTTGCAAAGAAGTCAGTAACTGTGTTTTCATCCTTTACCCCTTTTCATCAAGCCATGCAGTATGCATGAGGCACAACAGGTTATATGTGAATAATTTCTCTTTAGGACCCAGCATTTTTACCCTGGGAGGATACTTACAAGTTATTTAATTTGACTCAGTCTGTGATTGATAGATAAAGTGCTTCTTTTACACCCTTCAGAAAAGAAGATGAAGCTGGGAAAATCAGATGTTTTAAACTTAAGAACTGCAGGGAGACATAGAGAAAAGGGGACAAGTTCTTTACACCCTTTACACCTCCCCAAAATCTCTACCCCATGGTCACACACACCTCACAGATCACCAGGCTGGATTGTAGTGTGAAGTGATCTTGAGGGCATTTCAGAGAAGGGTGGACAGAAAGGCTTTGTTTTTGGTAATTACTGCCTCTCGCCGTAGCTGCCCATCCTACTTCATTATTGTCGTCAAGCTTGACGGTAACCAGCGTGACGCTGATCTGCTGCAGCGTCAGAGAGAACGAGATGCCCCTCACTTCTTTTTCTCCTTGCCAGAACCTGGAAAATGTGTCCCAGTTTCCTCCTAATGATTTATGTCTTCCCTCTATCACCTTGTTTCTCTGCTCTGCCTGTTGGATGACTAATGTACTACACTTGTTTTACCTCCCGTTTCCATCTACAGTATCACTGTTTACCCCAGCTGATCTTCTTTCTCTTGTACACTGTTCATGACTTATATGGTCTTTAATGTCATTTTTGTGAAATGCTTTTACAACACACACCAAGCATTTTTCACCCAGATATCTTTAGAATAATCAGATTCTTCATTGTTTACCTCATCTATATGTAAGTACATTTTAGAAGAGATTTGCCTTGTAAATTTTACAAAAAAAATAAAAATAAAGAGAACTAGATAAATCTTGATACTTTTACGGATGTGCTACATGTGTTAGTCATGCTGAAGTAACAAGTGATCATAAGATGGCTAAGGGCTCTGTGACTAGGGACTGAAATGTTTCTGCTAATAAAAAAAAAAAAAAAAACATTTAAGAGACATTTCATTGTTTCAGTTACAGTATTTTTGCAGTATAGTGCACAAGACCTGTAATGTTATTTTTAATGTCATCTAGGCTGTCAGTCATGTGTCTGTGGAGCAATACATTAAGTTGGTTAAGGGTAAAATCTTGCTGCATGTCTCTAGACCCATACAGTACAATACAGAACAAAAGATAGAGAAGAAATTATGTGACATAGCAGTTTGTGAGTGACAAGAGTGTAAAATTTTTCTAGATAGACATTTATATACACAATGTATTCTTAACATGTTTGGCATTCGGTCATGCTCTGCTATGTACTACCTGTACCATGCTCTCCATATCAACTTTAATTTACAGTAGCTGGTACACTTCAGGCAAGATTTGTGAAGTGTGATTTGCAGCCTTGATGTCATACTTTACCTCAAGTATAACTACAAAATGCTGACTGCATTGTGTTTCATGTTGATGGTGCTAAATAAATTCATTTTATGAATCATGATAGCATTGAAAATTGAAGTTACAATGAAATGCAGAAAGTTTGTAAACCAAATGTACAGTATTTTCCACATCATGAAGGTCAACTGCTTGCCTTTTTAATTTGGACTAAATGGATGCTTTGGTAATACATGCATGATGCACAGGTTGATATATCTGGTTAGATGTGTACCTTTAACTTTACGCTGTTGTTATGTTGCGGGGGCACGGTGGTGCAGTGGGTTGGACCGGATTCTGCTCTTTGGTGGTTCTGGGGTTCGAGTCCTGCTTGTGGTGCCTTGTGCTGCTTGGAGTCCTGCTTGGTGTCCTGTCCTGGATGTGTCCCCTCCCCCTCCAGCCTTACACCCTGTGTTGCTGGGTTAGGCTCTGGCTTCCCGCGACCCCAAATGCAACAAGCAGTTCTGGCTGTGTGTGTGTTGTTATACTGGATGTTTGGTGAGGAGACAAGTCTGTTTCCACTTTTTAGTTTCTAAATTTTATCAAGACTTTTTGATCAGAACTACAAGAGCCTAATATATTAGATGGGTTTTCCTTTCAGCAGTGAGACTAATTCATGTTTACTACATGTTCAATTGGAAACTTAAAAAAAATTGTGATAGTAGACTGTGTTGTACTGCCATTGATTTTTTTTTTTTAAAAAAACATACAACATTCATAGTTACTGCACAAGTGCTTGAACATCAAATCTTTGGAGGACAGGATGTGAGGACTCCTTTTCCAGCAATGGAACTGGAGTCAATATGTTTGCACTAGATGGGAGCAGTCAGTGATGAATTAACATGTCTAATAGATACATCAAACAAAAACATACTTGAGGTTATGTTGGGAATACCTCATACATACTTCATGATTTGGTTAAAATGAACCAAAGTGCCAAAATGATTTGGAGAGATAAAATGATGCTATCAGTTTTTTTTACAAGAGGATGCTGCAACTGTAAACATGGCATTGGTGCATTTGAGAACAATTCCTTGGGAACTCAATTCCTGGAATAAAGCATTTCTCCCAACAAATAGCTTTGGCCTAGCATGGCCATCTCTTAGTGCCCCTGTTGATATTCTTTGATTGAAAACTATGAAGTCATGGTTCATACACAGTACATCAGCATACAGAGAAAATCCACATTCATCATGAAATCTTTTTTTTTCCAGTGAGATTATTCATTTTAAATGTTTACAGTGGAAAAAAATTAGAATATTACAACTGGAGGAGACTTTGAAAACAAGTCTTCAGGTATACGAATAAACTTGTGCAATAAAAATATAAACTTTGAGAAAGCATCGAACACACTTCTCTCTGCATTACAGCTATCTATCCATCAGCAAGAACAACACGAATGGAGCATGCAGCTGATGTGCAGACTCCCCCAGAGGCATATTTACATTATTGCATTTAGCAGATGCTTTTTCTCCAAAGTGGCTTTCAATTAACACATTGCAGTATTATCAGTTCACACCTTATTTATCCAAAGTCACTTTATACACTACTTACAATGAATTACTCATCCATACATCAGTGAAACACACTCTCCCTCACCCACACTATGAGTGACTTAGAGTCACCAATCCATCTAAACAGCATGTCTTTGGACTGGGGGAAGAAACTCACACAGACATGGTGAGAACATGTAAACTCCATACAAATTGAGTTGGGATCAAACCCACATCCTCTCCCACCACCCAGGTACTGTGACACAAAAGTGCTACCATGCTACCTATTCCATGTTTACACATCAATTTAACAGATGCTTTTCTCCAAAGCAACATATATCAGTACACCAACAGAAAGAGAGATTTGGTTGTAGACACGTACGTGATTCTCTAGTACTGTTAATTTGTCACATACTAGTATATAAACCAGTATACATAATATGAGTAGCTGCAAAAATGCATTTAAAAAAAAAAAAAAAAAGGACAACAAACATACACGTTTATCGAGAACAGAGGAAAGCAGGGGAGAAGTGAGTACGAAAAAGGTGAGTTTTAAGATCCTTAAAGAGGAGGTTATTTAACCACATTGGAGCTAGACCTGAAAACCTTTTTACTTTTGATTTTGGGCCTCTTGTACATGGAACCACCAAGATGGCAGAGGCGGAGAAGCAGATCAGTAGAGTGTAACAATGATCAGGTCTTGTAGATGTCAGGAAGCAGATCTGCTGAGTGTTTTGTAGGCTATAATCAGTGTTGAATTTTATATTGGCAGCTATTGGAAGTCAGTCAAGAGAGACAAGGAGGGGGACTGCTTTGTGGAGACATGGGATTGCTTTGGTCGGTCAAACACAACTTGTGGACCAGCATTCTATATCAGGAAGGCTGAATATGAAGTGAAGTATTCGACGAGAGTGGGCATATTTGTAGGCGGGGTTGTGTTCGGAGGTTGAAGTGGGTGGTCCCAGTGGGTGGTGCCCCTGCTGTGTTTTCTACCTGCGCTGCATCTTTCGAGTTATTAGCCTGCTCGTTGATCTGAGCTACTATGTGAGGCGGTCGGGTAGTCGTGGGTCTGGAGTGATTCAAAATAAGGGGTATCCAGGTCCTTGATAACCCAGCCGTGTAGTTGGCAACAGCAACACGCCAGTCCCAAGCCCAGATAAATGGGGAGGGGTGGAGAAAGCAATGGCAAACTACTCCACTATCTTTGCTGAAATACTTTATGGATCCCAACCAAACGTCTTAGCATGGAGAATGATGATCCATAAAGTGACCAAATGTCGGCCTCGACTGAATGGTTAAATCATCATCATCAGGTCCTTTATAGTTTGAAGCCCTCTTCTTGGTTGAAGTTATCTGGGTGCTTCTCTGTCTCGATCGCTTCTCTTACTTACAGTTATCTACCCACTTATACAACTGGGTAATGTTACTAGAGCAATTTAGGGTAACTACCTTACTCAAGGATGGTACAGCTGAAGTTGGAAATAAAACCTGTGACCTTTGGTTCCAAAAACAGCAGCTCTAACCATTACATGCCATAGAGAACAGAGGACTCGGAGGAGAAGTGCAGGATCACATTGAGAAGCCTTTTTATAGCTGAGTGCTCTGATTGAAGCCAGATGCTTAATTGGAACCAGGTGCTGCTGGTTGAGGTGTAGGCATAGGAATGGGGCACTGGCCGATCCCGATGGTCCCTATGGAAGTCGGTGATGAGAGACAGATCGACGATGTCGCGAGCTGGCACCCAGCTGTATTCCTCCGACCCATACCCCTCCCTGTCCACAAGGTAGTATATGCCCCCAGGTGCTTAGAATCCAGAAGGACGCAGATGGCGTTGGCCGATGCCCCACCCCCCTCAACAGGAGGGGGCATTGGATCCCCTTGGGATGCCTGGAAAAGCATGGTCCTGTAGGGTCTGAACAGGGATACATGGAAAGTGGAGCATAGAGGTAAGTGTGAAGGCAACTGTAAGGGGGGAGTAACGGGAGTGATACTTCAGATGATCCTGCAGAGTCCAATATAGGGGGGCTGAGTTTTTGGAGGGCAACTTGAGGTGGATGTTCCAGGTAGACAGTCACACTCATTGTCCTGGTTGGAAGAGCAGGGTACAGCTATGTCTATCCGCCTGTTTGTAGCAGTGGACGCTCTGATGCAGGTGTTCCTTAACTGCACACCAGGTTTCCTTGCTGCTCCAAAACCAGGAATCAACGGCAGGGACATCAGAGGAGCCAGGGTGCCATGGGATCAGGGGAGGTTGGTACCCAAGGAGACACTGGAACAGGGAGAGACCTGTGGAGAAGTGTGAAAGGGAGTTATGTATATACTCTGCCCATGGCAGGAATCGTGCTTACTGGTCCTGGTCCTGGACACAGTAGGTTCGGAGGAAGTGGATGAGGTTTTGATTCAACAGTTCCACTTGTCCATTACCCTGATGGTGGTACCCGGAGGTGAGGCTGACAGAGAGAACGAGTTTCTACCAGAATGCCTTCCACACCCTGGACACAAATTGCAGGCCCTGGTCAAACATGATATCTTCCGGCAACCCAAATATGCAGAACATGTTGTGAAATAGCTCTACGGCCGTGGCTAGAGCAGTGGGGAGCTGGGGCAAGGGAATTAGCGGGCAGGTCTTGGAAAACCTGTCTAAAACCACCAGGGTTATGGTGTTACTGGCAGAGGGAGGTAAGTCCGTAAGGAAATCCACGACCACGTGGGACCTTGGCTGGGATGGCATTGGGAGTGGTTTCAACAACCCTGCGGGTTTCTGATTTCAGGTTTAGTCTGGATAAAAACCTTGCATGCCTCTACAAATTCCTGCATGTCATCACAAAGGGAAGGCCACCAGTACCTCTTTTCGAACAGAGAGAGAATCTGTCGACTCCCTGGCTGGCTGGCTGCTGGGCCATCATGTACCCAGTGGAGCAGCTGGGATTGCATCTTAACTGGGACATACTCGTTACCCTCAGGGTGTCCGCTGGACCCAGTTCCTCTGGAGGTCCTGTGTGAACTGCCACCGCAGAGGTGCTACAAAGCACGAGCTCAGCAAAACAGTTTCTGGCAAGACTGGGGTCGGGTCTTTGTTGTAAAGCCTGGATAGGGCATCAGACTCGGTATTCTTTGAGCCCAGGCGATACAAGCTGTTGAACCAGAACCTGGAAAACAAAAAGGGCCTAATGGGCTTGTCGCGGGTTTAGTCAATGGACTGTTCTAAGATATTCCAGGTTCCAGTGGTCTGTAAGGACCAAGAACGGGTGAGCAGCCCCCTCCAACTAGTGCCTCGACTTTTTTAATACCAGTTTAATGGCCAGTAACTCCCTATTCCTGATTGGAATTGCACTCAGTGGGTGACAGCTTGCAGAAGAAGTATGTATACATATGGAGCTTTGCAGGGGTCCCCTGTCTCTGCGGCATAACCGCCCACAGTCAAGGAATCTACCTCAACCACGAACAGCGAGGAGGGGTTGGCATGCCTGAGTATCAGGACGGTCGTGAACCATTGTTTGAGCTCCTGGAATGCTTCCAAAGCCTCTAGCTGACATAAAATTTGGGATCCCTTCTGCTTGAGCAGAGAAGTGAGCAGAGCAGCAATACCACTGAAGCCAGTGATGAATCAGCGGTCAAAATTTGCGAACCACAAGAACATTTGTAGGGCCTTTACGGAGCCAATTGAGCACTGCCTGGACTTTAGCTGGGTTCATTGCCACCTTGTCTGGGCCAAGAATGAAGCCCAGGAAGGCCACACGCTCCTGGCGAAAGAAACATTTTTCACCTTTGACAAAAAGAGGCTGTTCTTCAATAAGCGGCTAAGAACCTGTCACATGTGTTCCACATGTTCAACCATGCAATGTGAGAGCACTAAGATGTTGTCTAGGTGAACTAGGACACATTTATTCACTAAATCCCTCTAGACATGGTTTACAAAAGCCTGAAAAACAGAGGAAACATTAGTCAGCCTGACTGGCATTACCAAATACTCATAGTCACCCAGGGCGGTGCTAAATGCCGTCTTCCACTCGTACCCCTCCTGGATGGGGATCAGGTTATATGCGCTACATAGGTCCAATTTGGTGAAAACCTGTGCCCAGTGGACCTGTTCCAGCACTGCCATGAAAAAAGACAAGGGATGGGAGTACTTGACTGTTATGTCATTAAGACCGCGATGATCTATACATTCACACAGCCTGCTGTGCTTCTTTCCCACAAAGAAAAAGCCCGCAGAGGCCAGCAAGGTAGAAGGTCTGATAATGCCTAAGGCTATGACCTTGGTCACACAGTCCTCCATGGCCCTCTGCTCAGGAAGGGTCAATGGGTATACATGGCCTCTCAAAGGGGAAGTTCCCAGCATGACGTTGATAGCACAGTCCCACAACCAGTGTGGAGGCAGGGCAGATACTCGGGACTTACTGAAGATCTCAGCAAGATCTCTGTACTCCTCCCACATATCCAGAGACTGTAAGGATCCAGCACTCTCGATAGAGATGGCTCTGCAAGGTAAGGACAAACAGGAGGAGGCACACTGCTCTCCCCAAGAAATCAACTCTACCATGGCCCAGAAGAACATGGGTCATGTAGGGCCGACCAGGTGTATCCCAGGATAACCTGGTTCTCAGGGAACATAATAAGAAAAAAGTAGAGAGCCTTCCTGTGGCAAGTCCCTACTTGAAGCCCCAGTGTGGGATTCCATTACACCATTACCCAGCGGTTGCCCATCAAGTACACTAATTCATAACACAACATCACATTCCTGTGTGGGAATACTGTGCAAATTTGCAAAAGCAATGTCCAAAAGCAACTGGCCACTCCAGTCTAAAGATTTGCACGTGACTATCTGGTGGGCTCCCCTTCCCAAGACAAGACAACAGGAACAGTGAGCTGTGAGGCCAGATGAAAGGGGTCACTCAACGAAGGGCACAACTGGGGAGCTCCTGTGGAGGGTCTCTCAGGGCAGGTTGCTCGGAAATGACCAGAACAGCCGCAGTAGAGGCAAAGACCCTCTCAGAGGTGCCACTGTCTCTTGGTGGGGATCAGGCACCCTCAACTGACCCACATGGGTTTTGGGTTGTCAAACAGAGGGTCAGGTTCTCTTATGGCCAGCCGGGGGTGTTGCAGGCACTCGTGGACCAGGTTGTCCAGGGTGATGGCATTCTCCATGTACTGATCCAGGGTCCAGTCTGCACCCCGGTTAGCAAATTCAGCTTAGATATGAGGATTCAGACCCTGCTGGAAGCACACTAGCTGCACTGCTGCATTCCCCTGCATTGATGCTGGGGAATACTGCATGGTGTAGTCCGAGATGCACCAGTTGCCCTGTTGCACGTTCAGCAAGCACCAGTTGGCTAGCTTACCCGCAGTGGGGTGGTCAAAGACGGCCTCAAATTACTTCCTAAATAGTTCATATGAGGCGGGTGTGCAATGCCTCCAGCTTACCGTAGCTCAGTTGAGCGTGAGACCCATCAGCAGGGACACGAGGTAGGTGATCCAGCTGAATCAGTTTGGTAGGAATGTGGCTGATTTGAGAAAACCAGATTGCATTGCAACAAGAAACCATTGCATTTCTCCGGCTTGCCATCATAGGGCTTAGGCATAGCAAGCAGGGGTTCGATTGCTGGGACTGGAATGGTGCCTGAGGCAGAGGAGTGGACTTCGGCTCAGCCTCTGGCTCCTCTCACCCTGGAAGCAGATGCAAGACCTCCTGCACGGAGTCTAACAGTTGTTGCAGCGTCTGCTCACAAGATCCAAGGACTGCTCTGTGAACACAGACAACCTGCCAAAGTGGTTTGATTTCCTTTTGGGTCAATGTCCATCCATTCATCCATCCATCTTCGTGACCGCTTGTCCAACTAGGGAGAGCAGAGAAGCCCAGACATCCCTGTCCCTCATGACTTCCTCCAGTTCAAGCTCTCCAGCAGCTCCTCCTGGGCCGACTTTGGGGCCATGTTCCGGGGGCACCCTTAACAGAGCTACTGCCCCCAGTCTGCAGCTGATCTCATGCTCCCTTCTCCCCTCACTCATTAACAGGACTCCAAGATATTTAAACTCCTCCACCTGGGGCAAATTCTCTCCCCTTACCTGAAGGGGGCATGCCATCCTTTTCTGGGAGAGAACCATGGACTCAGACTTGGAGGTGCTGGTCCTCATACCAACTGCTTCACACTCGGCTGCAAACCGTTCCAGTGCATGCTGGAGGCATCCATGCAACAGTGCCAAAAGGACAATATCACCTGCAAAAAGCAGATATCACTTTCCAGACCCTGCATAGAATGCTCTTATGACCTTGGCTGTGCCTTGATATCCTGTCCATGAAAACCACAAACACGAGTGGGGACAAGACACAACCTTGGCGGAGTCCAACACCCACATTGAATGTGCTTGACTGAATGTTGAGTATGCAGACACAGCTCTCGCTGCATGTGACAGAAACCAAATAGCCTGCAGTAGTGGCCCTGGCCCACCGTACTCCCGAAGCACCTCCCATAGAATTTCTCAGGGAGCACAGTTGTAGGCTGTCTCCAAGTCCACAAAACACATGTAGAGTGGATTAGCTAACTTTTATGCCCCCTCAATTATCGGTGAGAGGGTGAAAAACTGGTTCACTATTCCACTGCCAGGACAGAAACCGGATTGTTCCTCTCCAGTCCCCTTTCTTAAAGATAGGGACCACCACCCCAGTTTGCCAATCCAAAGGCACTGTCCCTGAGGTCCATGCAACATTGCAGAGGCGTGTCAGTCATGACAACCCCAGAATATCCAGGGCCTTAAGCAGTTCCAGGAGAATCTCATCTACCCCTGGTTCTTTGCCACTGTGGAGCTTTCCAACTACTTCAGTGACTTCCACCGGGGAAATGGACTCTGATAGCCCGGAAGCCTCTGGCCCTGACTCCTGTAAGGGAGGCATATCTCTCACATTTAGGAGTTCCTCAAAGTGTTCCTTCCACCTCCCGACAATGTCCTCATTTGAGGTCAGAGTTTCTTCACCTTTGTTGAGCACAGCTTGCGCAACGCTCCTCCAACCCCTTCTGAGCTGCCGAATGGTTCTTCAGAATCTCTCTGAGGCTGACTGAAAGTCATTTTCCATAGCCTCTCCAAACTTTTCCCATGCTGTAGATTTTGCTTTTGCAGCCAAAGCCACTAACACCTTTTTTGCCTGCTGGTATCTCTCTGCTAAGTCAGGAATCCTCAGAGCCAACCAGGCCCTAATTGCCGCCTTCTTCAGCTTGATGGCTTCCCTCACCACTGGTGTCCACCACCATCATAACTGGCACTCACAAGCTTTTGGCCACAGCTGTGCCTGGATGCTTCCACAATAGAGGTTTTGAACAGGGTCCATTCAGACCCCATGTCCCCTATCTTCTCCGGGACCTGGGAGATGTTCTCACGGAGATGGGAGTTAAAATCATGGATAGTCATTCCCAGCACATTCTCACTATATGCTTGGGTCTACCAGGTATGTCCGTAAGTTTTACTTGCCATCTGATTCAGCTCACCACCAGATGGTGATCAGTTGACAGCTCAGCACCTCTCTTCATCCAAGTGTTCAGAACATGTGACTTCAAGTTATATAAAACGACTACAAAGTCAATCATTGGGAGCATTGATTGATTGATTGGTTCCATGTCAGAGGTAGAATCTTCTGTTATGGAGGACAGAGGACTCAGAGGAGGCTGGACCCAAGTGCAGGATCACTTATTGAGACCCAAGGGTTTGGACTTAAGTGCTCCTGTTCTTGTCGGGGACAGGCACATAGTTGGTCATTTGGCAAACTGGACAGAGGTGAAGATGAGAAGTTGTGGTCAGGGGACAAGGCAGGTTGTTCTTACCAAAGAGGCATGGAGCGGGACTGGGAAACAATGAGGAACAGGACAAGGGAAAAGAAAAGCAAGGTTGGTTGGAGAGCACAGACAGGACAGTTGTCGCAAATAAAATTCCACAACTGGGATGAGGCTGAGTGTTCCAACTGAAGCCAGGTGCTTAGTCGGAGCCAGGTGCTTCTGGTTGAGGTGCAGGTGTGGTTGTGACACTAGGCTAGTAGCTACCCCTATTTATCAGTAATGTGACAATTGTTTTCACAGCTGTTTGTTTTTGGCGGGATGCACGGTGGCATGGCAGATTTGGCCAGGACCTGCTCTGTGATGGGTCTGGGGTTACAGTCCTGTTTGGGGTGCCTTGTGGCAGACTGGCATCCTGTCTGGGGTGTCTCCTCCCCCTTCAGCCTTGTGTTCTATGTTGCTGGGTTAGGCTGTGGCTCACTGCCACCCTGCTCGGGACAAGCGATTGTAGACATTGTGTATGTATTTGTTTCAGGCAGGCTCGCTTATTTCAATCATTAGCACACACAGGAAAGCAGTCAGTGTAGTCCTGATTATAGGTTTTACACCTGCTTTGGGGTCTCATGCTGGTGTCCAACAACACAAGAACCAAAGAACAATTGATGCAAGGAAAAATGGTAATCTCAAGGCTTAAAATAATAAATAAGAGATATAATTCAAATTGGTGTGGAAAAACAACTGTTTAGTAAGCAGCTAAGAAGAAAATATGCAATAGTTTGCTCAGCAGTGGATATCAATCTAATAGTCCATACAAGACAACTGTAGTGAATATTTGAACTTATGAAAAAAACAGTTAAAACAGTCAATGAAATCATAACAAATATCATAGATTTGATCAGCTTGCAATACACAGAAATGTACCACTTGAAAACAACTAAGTAAACTGCAAGATGTCAACCACAGTCAGCTCTAAGTGCAGAAAAGCTATACTGTAATTCTACTCTTCTGAAGAAGCCATGAACAGATGAGAAAAAGATTATTCTGCAGACTGATGGTAAGTGGAAACTGCCTAAGAGCTAATGCATACCACATAACCTATAACATAATGAAGGTGCTTTGGTGTCACCAATGCACATGAAACACATTTTTTGGACTGTGGCAGGATACTGGAGCTCCTAGAAGAAAACTCAGCTGAAATTTACAGATTCAAACCCAAATCCAAGTGCATATAGCCCAGGTTCTGTGAGACAGTGCTACCCCCTCCATTACAACCAAGATGTCACGCTCTCATCAGCCGGTTCATCTGCAACACCTTACTGCCCATCAAGGGAACAAAAGATAAAAGGCAGCCCTGTAAGTCTTTCAATACGGAACCTCTATGAAGAGCAACTGCTGTGCTCCAGTGTTGATTGTGTCCTGTTTCCCTTGTGCTTGCTTCCCTGATTTTTCCTGACCCTTCGCCTGGCTTCCTTGACGACGATTCCGGTCACTCTCTGTGTATTCCATTTGCTCTCCAACTCTTTCTGGGCTTTGCAATTTTCTATCGTCGTTTTATTTGGTGTTTCAGCACCATTTCAGCTCCACTCACAGCACTCACCACCTCCAAAGGAACCAAGTTGCCTTAGAGCGAAGCCGTAGAGGAGGCGTTTCTGGACCTAAAGGCATGCTGCACCTCGGCTCCGGTGCTCAAACATCCCGACCATGAACAGCAGTGTACTCCGTTTGCTGGTCACCTGACCTTTGCCTGTTCTCTGACCACTCTTTTGCCTGACCCCTTGGATTGAATAAAAAAACAGGAAAACGAGCACCGCTCTTGAGTCCGTTGCTCTGTTACGCCCAGCAATCACGACACAAGAAGTGGAAATTTCTTGGGAATCTGATGGCAACTCGCCCAACTAAGAATATATTGAGCATGCTAAAGACTAAACTGAAAGAATAAAGCCCCTTAAAACAACAACAATAAATAAATATACATTAGTATATGTCTGGCAGACCATTGCTAGATAAGATACCCAGCATTTAGTAACTGCCATAAGTGACAGACCAGACCCTGTATTTCAAAAATATACCACCATTTTCTACTCCAGACTACTTTAGTGCCTATGACGTTGGTGTATCTGTAACTGTCATGTCCGCTTCCGGAAGGAACAAACATTGTTACAGGGAGAATCCAAAAGGCAAGATCGGTACACAGGCAAGAGGTCGATGATCATAAAGAGGTACAGGATCGTGGGAACAAGGGACGTGATCGGGGAAGCGTTAGGGAACAGGAAGTAGAAGACCTAGGAGCTAGAAGGTAGCAAACAACAAGGCTGAACAAGGTTCTGCATCAGCTGCTGGTCTGACACAGCCTTTTATGCCCCAGTCTGCGCTGCGTCCCAGGTGTTCCGTGTCGGCTCGAGGGTGTGGGTGTGGCAGGACCGTAGAGACTTGTTCTGCATTTGATTTGTTAGGTTGTATTTGCAACACATCACTAATGAACATATAAACATGTTTTATTTTATTCCTGTACATACTGTTTACTTTGCTTGGACTACAGATGGTAGAGTTTAATTGTCCTTGTCCATCTGTCAAGGATGAGATTAAAGACAGGCATAAGGCATTCAAGCCCCCTTTTCCAGCTGCCCAGACACACACATTTTACAGGCAAAAAGAACAGTTCATCATCTTACTGTGCTTTATCATACTTCCTTCCCTTCAGACAAATTTATTATGTATTGAATCTACACACACACACACACATTTTCAGAGCCGCTTGTCCTATACAGGGTCACGGGGAACCGGAGCCTAACCCGGCAACACAGGGCGTAAGGCTGGAGGGGGAGGGGACACACCCAGGACGGGACGCCAGTCCGTCGCAAGGCACCCCAAGCGGGACTCGAACCCCAGACCCACCGGAGAGGAGAACTGTGGCCCAACCCACTGCACCACCGCACCCCCTTCTATTGAATCTACAGATAGCACATAACTTTTGTCAATTATTTTCCATTTTTCTTCATCTGTGCACAATATATACCACACACCTGCACACACCTTCTGCACGATGGGATATTAACATACTTTCCCATAGTTTTGTCACAATCACTTGGGATGCCTTAACACAAAGGGAACCTTCAGCTGAACCGAGGCTTGGCTTTACTTGCTTGGAACTGTCTCCCCCCTCCCATCCTATGGTTGCCCAGTGAGTATGCTGCTACTTCACAGTGCCTGGGTGGTGTAAGAGAATGTGAGTTCAATCCCTGCTCAGTCTGTGTGGAGTTTGTATGTTCTTCTTGTGTTTGTGTGGGTTTTCTCTGGGTGCTCTGATTTCCTCTCATGGTCTAAATACATGCTATTCAGGTTCCCCATAGTGTGTGAATGACGGAGAGAGTGTGTTACATTGATGTATGAGTGAGTGACCCATTGTAAGTAGTGTATCTTCCAGTGTAAGTCACCTTAGTGAATAAGGTGTTTGTGCTGATAACACTATGTGGAGTTCATTGGAAGTTGCTTTGGAGAAAAGTGTCTGCTATATAAATAAATGTAAAGCATGGAATGTAATGATGGTTATAAAATACCCACATAATGTGTGCAACCGCTTGTCCCAAGCAGGGTTGCAGCAAACCAGAGCCTTAACCCGGCAACACAGAACACAAGGCTGGAGGGTTAGGGGACACACCCCAGACAGGACACCAATTTGCCAAGAGGCACCCCAAGCAGCACTTGAACCCCAGACCCACAACACAGCAGGCCTTGGCCAAACCTGCTGCACCACCCCACCCTACCCTACCCTACCCTACCCTACCCTACCCTACCCTACCCCACCCCACCCCACCCCACCCCACCCCACCCCACCCCATCCCATCCCATCCCATCCCATCCCATCCCATCCCATCCCATCCCATCCCATCCCATCCCATCCCATCCCATCCCATCCCATCCCATCCCATCCCATCCCATCCCATCCCATCCCATCCCATCCCATCCCATCCCTCCTTGCCACAAAAAAATCATCCTTCATTTTTGCTTAGGTATAACATAATCTGAATTTGCAGTCCTAGAAGCACTTCATAATTTTTGAGTAAGGTAGCTTGTGGCTAGCTTTCAGATTCTTACCAGACTGATGATTGTTTCATTGAGCACTGTTATTGACCTAAGTTGGTTCAGTGAGACATTCTGCATTAATAGGTTAGGGAAGTAGTTCAACATCTAATGAGCAAAGCATAAAATGCTGAGCAAGCTGACTTGCCACTATTACATCACTGACTATAGTTTTAGTCTCATTTATCCACTCAAATGTGGTGAATATCCATGTAAAATGTATAATGCATAAATCACATTAGATAACAGCATTTCATAAGCCAATGTAAAATAATGGTATTCTTAGCTGATGTCACGCTGTTTTTTTCATAGAAAATTGAGTTCTAAGGACTTAAAAATAATGAGCTCATCTCTGCTTTCCATGCTGTATTTGCGCTTATAGTCAGCTGGGAAGATTTCTTGTCAAATGACTGAGTAGCACAGCCACTCTACACCTCCTTGGTCATCCACTTGAAATTAGGGGAATTATGGTTAATGAACATACTTAAGTCAGGGGTCTTGGCACCCAAAATTGTCTGTCACATAGATCAAATGGCACAGCCATCAACATGAGGTGGTGGCGTGTGTGCATTAACTGTTAAATTAGTTGGTCGGTTAACAGACCTCCGGTTCTTTAACATTATTAAGGTGCCAGACTCTAATGGCTTGGAAGTCTGCATTTAGGCATAAATCTATGCTGAAATTATGTCAAATGATTGCTTTTTACATTCCTTGACACCACTAATTGCTCAACAAACAGTGTTTATTACTAGTTGAAGCTGAGAGTTAGGCTACAACTTTGAATTCTAGGATTATAACCTTAAGAAATGTTCTGCAAACCAATGATGTCTGGTTGGTGTTGTTGCTCACTACTGGGAATTTTTATCAGCTATTGAACACTAACAATACATTAACTCATCTTTCAGTCTTTCAGTATACTCTTATAACATTTGTTACTTTGGACTAAAAACATATTTACTCATTTCCTTTGACAGAAAGGGCATTTGTTGTTCTTTATACAAGTTCTAGTTATGTCTAAACTTCCCCTTTGGGCAAATGATCTTGCAATTTTAATGCTAATCTTGTCAGCCCAGAGCAAATTACCTTAAAACTCAGAGTCACATGTTGTGCTCACATTTTATGAGATCTTACTGACACCTATGGTATCTTGTTTATGAGGCTGTGTTGTAGACTGTGCATGGGGTCTAATGTTATTGCCTGTGGGAACTTGTGTCCACCAGAGCTCTGTCCCTAAAATGAGCTGAACACATTAACTACACGTTCATCTGCTATCAGTGTCAGATCTCCATTTTCCCAAATATTTTCTATCTGTTTGTAAGAAGGCATGGTAGTGTTGAGGTTCAGGGATGGGAATAGTTCAGAAGAGGATCGGCTAGGGTGTCTACAAAGTGAGTCAGGCATCTTTCTGGGCCTCTTTGCCTCCCCTGGCAGCTGAAACAAGATGTGGAAAGGGGTCTAGACCCATGAAAACCCACCTGAAGGATTACAGTCAGCATTTAGCTGATGAGTTTGTTTAGATATTTTTGTACTTGGAACTTATATAATCAAGATAAATGGAAATTGAACTGCTCTTTCTAGTACTTTTAATTGCTGAAACTTTCAGAGCTGTTTTGTGTATTACAGGTAATAACTAAATGTTTCTGTAACACTGAAAAGTTGTAAGACAATATGCGAATATAATTGTCTTCAGTGGCTTTCCTCTGTGTGCAGTGCAAGTAATTAAAGCTTGTAACTGCCTCTTATTTAAACAGAAGCATGACACAACTCCTTAACACATACACACACACACACACACACACACACACACACTTTCAGAACCGCTTATCCCATATGGGGTCACGGGGAACCGGAGCCTACCCAGTAACACAGGGCGTAAGGCCAGAGGGGGAGGGAACGCACCCAGGACGGGACGCCAGTCCGTTACAAGGCACCCCAAGCGGGACTCGAACCCCAGACCCACCGGAAAGCAGGACCGTGGTCCAACCCACCGCACCCCCCACTCCTTAACACTATGTTTAAATATTTCTAATATTTTTTTCACTGTTAGTGAAGGCAGCAGTGTTTAGTCTTAGTATCCAGTAAAGCATATCCAGTAAGATTTTATTTAAAGTATCCTTCACTGAGCCAAAAATTTCCATATACATCTAAAAGATGTTTTGACATATTAATGATAGTCTTATAATGGTTTTATGCATACTCTGAGGAACATATCACTGCTTTGACTTTATTAGGAATCTAACAAGGTTTCTTGCTCTTGCTTTATTATGGCTTTTTTTAATGATTGACCTTAATGGGACATATGCCCCCAGTAAGTGCCATGCAGAGATCATTTCAAATAAAAAATAAAACCACAGTAAATAAAACCTTAGTGTTGCCTTAATTACATTTTTTCTTCTGAGGTTTTTTGCTGGTTGCTGCTGATCTCAGGCATCTGTGACAGCCATTGGCTTCTCTGAAGGTAAGACATGTGTGGCCATTTTTCCTCTGCCAACCTCAACACTCTTTAGCCTAAGTCAGTCCCTTTTCTCTTAGTGTTGCCTTAATTACATTTTGCTTTCTTGTGGGACTTGTAATTTGTGGGAGTATATAAAGTGTTGTCTTAAAATTTCTCAAAATATATAGATCAGGCAGTTGTTATGGTGAAGAAAAAGGAAGTAGCTCTTTGAACAATTCACCACATGGTAGTCTCTTGAAAGAACAGAAAAATGTGGATGTGTTTGGATTTATGTTAATTTTGTCCAAAATATGTCAGCCTGATAAGTACAGTGTCATATGGCACAATGTCATTTAAGTACAATAATTAGTCCTTAAACACTTGCTGAACAACAGCTGAAACTTAACACCAGGGGTTCTTCACAATACAATGGTCCATAATTTGGTCCCATTTTATTCTGCTAAAATATTGTTTTACTACAGCTTATCAGTTTCTGGGGATTTTTATTGTTGGAAAGCAAAACAATTAGATGGTAAATGTTTCAGCAGCTGACGTCTGTTTTTTTGGTATCTGAACTCTCAAGCAGTTTGTCATGGCATAGCCTAGGCAAACGGATACTGTTCCTCCACAGTCTTGCGGGCCACTGTGGATAGGTTTCCACTTTATCCGTTGTTCGTGATTCATAGACAATCACACCCATTGTCCAATGCAGGGAGCCCACCCCGAGACCAAGGTGACTGCAGTGGCTCCAACTCTCTGTGTCTTTGACAATGAGGAGGAAATAGTTGTTGAGAAGAGACTTGTCCCCTTTTCAGGGATTAGAGGACTTTCCAAATACTAGTGTGAACGTCAACACACTTCAAAGGACAAGAATGTGCCCCCCTCTGGAGAACACCCTACAGTGTCCCACTAATAGCACCCATGCGCCAGTTTGGGATGAGCTCAGTTATTCATGGACACAGAATTTCTTTGAAAAGATAGCTGATTCATTAGTATGCAAAGACTGACCACATCTTTATCACTCTCTCTCACACACACACACACACACACACAGTGTTGTCATTCTTATTTTATAAAGCAGCATTATCCAATGCTGTTTTTAAGATTATCACATATTTTTTATTTCTTCAATATTGCAATTTTTCCCCAGTTACAGAAACTGTGAATTGATTAAAATGCCAAAAATGACCTTAATCCCTCAGCTTCCTTCATTAACTAATAGAATGTAGCTCCTGTCGGTTTGACTCTTCCATTTGTTGTGCTCTTTTTCCTCTTGTCATAAAATGTAGTTCTGTGTTTTTACTCAGCATGATCTTATGCTGCAATTGGTCCCATTATTCTCTCAAGAACGGGACTTGAAGAGAGTATTAATCATAAAAGGAGGAAAAACACTAATTTAGATAAGAAAATGTTTTTGGATCATTTTGACAATAAAAAAAGGTCCCTTATATAAATGTTAAAGAGGCTGTACATTTTCAAGTACAAACTAAAATTGAACTGATGACACAATTTAAAATTAATGAGCATAAACTAGGAGGGTGTCTTAACTGAGACTTACTTTTAGCTCACTTAACTATTGAATGGGTTTAACTAGGCACAACACATTCCATGAAGTTTTACCAGCTATGGCACCTTCTTTGAAACATTTTGGACACATCACGTTCCTTTTACATTGCTTCAATTGCTATAAATGCTTTTAATGAAAATTGAAAATACATTTTCCAGAAAACAAAAAACTGGTTTTCGGTTTATACAAATTTGATCCACCTCCTGATTCTCTTGTTCCAGACTGTTTGTTAACCTCAAGTTAACCCTGAACCAGAGGGGCCCCAGAGTTGCACTGGCATTCCCGTTCTTGAACTTAATCCACACATACTGGCAATAGAGGGTGAAGTATGTGCTTGCTGTTCACAAGTGAGTGATGCCACATAACAAGCCTTGGTGAGCATCTGCTTCCAAACCCATTAATGAACAATCTGTCAGACTGAGACTAGGCCCTGATGATTATAGTGTAGCTTTGAGCAGGGATTCGTTATATGCCATTTGCTTATAGAAGTCAAATCAGTACAAAACATGCAGAATAAGTCTGGAAATGATGCTCTGACAGACATTGTCTGCTAGTGAATGACCAAAAACCCTCCTATTTCCTCTATGATAAAGTTCAGGAAATGTAATATTTGCAGAGTCTGTCTCAGTTAAATCTCAGAGTTAAACAAAATATCCAAGTTAAATATTTTCATATGGAAATACCCATGTCCATTTTGTAAATTATAACCAAATTTTTGTGCAGTCATACTATACTGTAGTAATATTGAGCCAGCAATGCTATATGCTCGGTGCATACATAGTAAACTTAATTCATGCGCTAGTTGAACAAAAATTTACTGTATAGGAGAAAGCTACAAACAGATACCCAATTAATAAAAATGTACGAGAGATATAAAAAATAAAAAAATGAAAAATATATATGAGTGGTTTTAAATTAAACGAGGGCATGGTGGTGCAGGGGGTTTGGCCAGGTCCTCCTCGCTGGTGGGTCTGGGATTTAATTCCTGCTTGGGGTGCCTTGTGACAGACTGATGTCCCGTCCTGGGTGTGTCTTACACCCTGTGTTGCCGGGGTTAGGCTCCAGCTCACCGCGACCCGGCTTGGGACAAGAGGTTTCAGATTTTGTGTGTGTGTGTGTGTGTGTGTGTGTGTGTGTGTGTGTGTGTGTGTGTGTGTTACATTATCTGGGGGAAGGGATAATTGTGACATTCACCGGAAAATAAAGACACAGATTAGATTGCCTCACATCTAAAAGAATGTTTGCTTCTAAATCAATTGCAATACTCTGGGCATGTGCCACTGGAAATAGAAACATGAGGACACAGTTACAGAAACAGTAATACACACACACACACACACACACACACACACACACACACGCGCACACACACACACACACACACACACACAATAAAGAAATAAATTTTTAGAAACCTACAGCTGATCCTAATCTCATCATCCACCGCACAACACATTCTGTTCCTGTCACCAGCACTGTAGTCTAACCAATGCGTTTACACATTTTATTAAAAGGCTCCATAAAATGAGAACTCATGGTGATTGCTTTGAATTCCTTTGCAAGGACAAATCTAAAAAAGAAATAAAATAAATAAATTAGACAAAAGCTGTTAGCAGAAGTTGCACACATATGTTCAAGAGAGGTTAATTTATGTTGGAAGTGCCCAATGAAAAATGTTTTATCTGAGTACATTGAAATCCCAGCTTTATTATTGACGGTGTTATGCTTTAAGCACATTTATAGTGATAATATCTTATATGTAGCTTTCCAGAACATACAGTATTAACACGTAAAACAATGTATCATAAAGGCAATTAAAAAGAAAAATTAGAACTTTTCTTTTTTCCTTTCTTACTAATAAAGCTGTGCCACACAACACAGAGGTTCTAAAATTTCAGAATGCATTGTAATTACATTTACATTTATTCATTTAGCAGGCACTTTTCTCCAAAGCGGCATACGTCTCAGGGAAAATACAATTTGTGCATTACATCAAGAGAACGAAACATGGCTGCAGACATGTGACTCTTAAGTAAACCTAGTTTGTTACCTTCCACTTGATGCACGATGTTCATCGCTCAAGTAGGTGCATAAAAAGCAGGATAGATAAATCCTGATAATCTCCTACCATTTTTTTTCTTAAATTATAATAAGATACACAAAAAATCACATACAATGCCAGAGTAGCGGCTGTATAAAGGCATATTTGGGGATGCTAATGAAGTTATGATGCATGAACATTTATACCATACATGAGCTAGAGAGATCTTGGGCGAAATGGGTCCAGAAAAGGTGGGTTTTCAGACCCTTCTTAAAGGTAGACAGAGTTTCCGCAGTTATGAGTGAGAGGGGAAGGTTATTCCACCACAACGGTGCCAGAACCGAAAACCTTCATGTTTTACTTTTTGTGCGTGGGACCACCAAGCGAGTAGAAGTAGATGAGCGAAGGGGCCTGGCTGGGGTGTAGCGGTTGATGAAGTCTTGTAAATAGCTGGGAGCAGTTCTATTGATGCATTTGTAGACAATAACCAGGGTCTTGAGTTTGATCCAGGCAGTTATAGGAAGCCAGTGCAGATAAATGAGTAGAGGAGATACATGGGAATGCTTTGGCAAATCAAACACAACTCATGCAGCAGCATTCTGTATCAGCTGCAGAAGTTCGATGGCAGTAGTGAGAAGGCCACACAGGAGAGAGTTGCAGTAGTGCAGACGGGATCATGGCCTGGACAAGTAGTTGGGCAGTCAGTTGTGAGGTAAAGACGGTTCCTGTTAATATTATGCAGGATGTATCTCCAGGAATGGGTTGTGGCTTCAATGTGCTGAAAGAAAGCTAGACTTGAACCAATCGTCACTCCCAGACTCTTAGCTGAGAAGGTAGGCAAAGTGAGTGAGTTGTCCAGTTTGATCGATAGATTGTGACAGGAGAACAGGCCAGCTGGGAGGTGAAGAATCTCTGTTTTGGAGAGGTTGACTTGGAGGTGGTGATCAGATATCCATACAGAGATGTTTCACAGGCAGGCAGCAATGCGTGCGGAAATGTCTGATGGTCCAGGTGGAAAGGAGAGGAAGAACTGGGTATCATCAACATAGCAGTGGTATTTAAATCCATGGGAGGCTATGACCGGGCCGAGGGAGGAGATATAGACTGAGAAGAGAAGACGACCTAGTACCAAGCCCTGCGGGACACCAGCTGAGAGAGGCAGAGGAGACAAACGAGAGCTCCGCCAGACCACTTGATAGGATCTGTCAGATAGGTAAGACAAACCATCTTTTTACTGTTCCTTGTAACCTAAGCTGACTAAGAGAGGAGAGTAGAATCCGGTGGTTGACAGTGTCAAATGCTGCAGAGGGATTGAGGTGGATGAGGACCAAGGAGAGGGAGGCAGCTCTAGCTGATTGGAAAACATCAGACACCGCCAGAAGTGCCATCTCAGTGGAGTGACTAACTTGGAACCCAGACTGATATCCATTGAGGAGATGGTTCCAGGTGAGGAAATCACAGAGTTGATCACAGGTCGCCCACTCTAGAGTTTTAGACAGGAAGGAGAGGAGGGATACTGCTGTGTAGTTTTGGACCGAATTGGGATCCAGGGAGGATTTCTTTAACAGAGCTGAAATGAGAATTCAGGCAGGAAAAAAAATTAATTCAATCAAGTGACCAGGAAAGGGTTCTTTAAAGCCCAGCTCTGTATGGGCTGTATAGAAGCAGTAGTCTTAGTCTTTACTCCAGTAGTGGAGGGCACAAATATTTCTACAAAACCTGATCTATGACTGTTCTATACAGAGTGTTTATTTTCCAGCTTCTGTCTTTTCCACTCTAGTATGTTGATCTTACTTTGGTCCAAATAATTTAAGTCTTACCCTGATTTCTTACAGAATCAAAGTCTCAGTCGGAACTGGAAGCACTGTTGGCTCTCTGCGCCACTCCAGTACCTGACTAGAATCCCTCTGCTCTGCATTGTCTGACACTAAACAGTCTCCATCACAGATATGTGCCATTTAGTTAGGCATAAATGTTGGAAATACTGTACCAAGACTTGTCTGTTTAGGTTATGGGGAAGAATTTCCAGATCCTTTATAGCTTGATATTCCTCTTGTGGTCATTGCCTTTTGATAGATACACGGCTCTGCAGCCAGGTATAGCCTCATTTTGTTTTGTTTGTCAAAGCATAACTACTGGATTGACAAAATAGTAAAAAGGCAAAGCAATTGACCATTGCATCTAGGAATCGTGTTCTAAGGGGAAAAAGTTTAAAACTTATATACAAAAATATTAAAGGAAAAAACCATTTTAAAAAACAATCAAAAAAATAAGCAAGTTCTGTGATCCACAGTGCACTATACCTTGTGTCCTATAGGCTGTCTACCACTAGGATGCTGAGAATGGAGAAATGGGCATAGATAGACAGACAGATTAAATAAATAAAGGGAATTCTATTCATTAAAATGATTTTGTGGCACCTAATGCCTCATGTATGATATAAGAAAACATGTAGAAAGTTGTGATCTGTTGCTCAGGATATGGCAGAAGTAGACACAAAGCTCTGTCTTATCAATCTGTACAGCAGGAAAATGTTGGAAAACACCCTTGTGCTGACAGAAATTTAGTCTGGCAGTGTGCGCACATGGTGTGTCCAGCATGCTAGACAGATTTAAGAGATGTCATGTGACTCCACTGGAATTCCTGGCTGTTTACCAGTATTTAATGACCTTGAGGCAAATTTCCACCAGCCTTCCACAACTATTCCACCACCATCGCGACCTTCTTAGGAATACCTTTTCTCACCACTGACGTTAGCAAGACATACTTCTTGACTCAGAATGTTGTAATAAAATTTCATAACGTAAATTGCGCCGTTACGACCCCAGGCATCTGGGGTGACATCAGGTGAGTAATGACAAGTGATAACAAGGAGCCAACAAAAATACACATGCAACAAGGAAGTGCTTAAGTGCAAGTTTTTTTTTTTTTTTACTGTGCGAATAGGAGCACATATTCAGGTGACTATTTACAATATTTACAGAATACAAAGACACTGTTCAAGGGAAAAGGGAACTCGGATGGTTCCAAAGCAAAGAACTTAGGAAAACCAAACTAAACTAACTCAAATTGGTACACTACCCTGGGTGTGAAACAGAAAAAAGAAAAAAAACAAAAGGGTCTTCAGCATCTAGGATGCCCTAACTAACTGTAAGAGATGAGGTAAGAAACAAGAGGTGCAGTTGCCCGTTGATGAAGACTTTTATTTGCCCTTACAGCAGGAAGAAGGAAGGGGATGGAAAAGGGGGACCAGGGAACAGGTAGGATGAGGTTTCTTGGGGGTCAGGGGGGCTGAGAGACTCTGGTCGGTCGGGATGCAGGCATTGTCTCTGGGATCAGGTTCGAGTTCAGGTTCATTCTCCTCCTCGGTCTCTTCTCTCTACTGCTGGGCACCAGGGAAGAAATAGGGAGTGTAATCAGCCACAGCTGGGGCTGCTTTGCCCCCTCTCCGGGCGGCCTCAGCATGCTATACTAACCTACTCTATCAACCAAAAACAAAAGTACAGAGTGTGGCACCCACCTCTTCCCTAATGTGTCAAGACAGGTAGCTGAAATGTACGTGCTGGATATGTAGGTCACGTGACGTGTTTACCTGTCCGCTTTTTCCCCAAGACAACACAAAGGCAATAGACAACAAACCAAAGCTAGAACAACTATCCAAACACAAAGCAGGAGTATCAACAAGTCAAACAAAAACCATGAGGCAATAGTCCGAAGCTCTGGACAAGTAGTTGGGTAGAGTCTACTCTACTCGTGACTAATTACTCATGGAAGTAATTAAATTGAAGGTCTTGGTGTTTCACAGTGCTAGTCCACAGTACTATGTAATTAGGCACTTACAAATGGGGGGGACACTGTGCTTTACCCAAGTGCCCTTTATGGCAGTGAGTGAATTAAGAGCTCACCATATACCTGCAATTACAGTTACACAAACTTCACAAGGAGCTGATTGCATGTGACAGTTTACCTATTTAATTTTACAAGCTCTAAGTGGCCTTCTACAGCTATTGCATTTTGTCCAGTTGATTAGTTAGCTGCATGGAAAGATGAGGTGATGGATTGTAACCTGTAGTGGGGTCTCCACTTTATTTCCTGAAGTGACGCCAGTAGAGGGTTGATCAGAAACCTCCCAAAATAACTGGATTTCATGAAAATCCTTCCCTTAGCAGCAGTCATTTGTTGTAACTCCCCCTGACCCTGTCTCATGAAAACCTTACCTATGTATCCAGTTCATGACCTTAGGACCATAGGAGTTCCAGCTGACCTTGTTTAATGTTACTCTATCAGAAGCCAAGGAGAGTGATCTCACCAAATTCTTTGATGACATACTGGTGGATGAGGAGATGAGGCAGTTTTATGACGGAGTGTTGGCTGTGATTGGTGACAATGAGAATGACTGAATAATGACATTATGTTCTTCTGAGTTTTCCATTCATAAAATCTTGTTTCTCCAATTGTTAAACTTTGAATGGTTTTATTATTTGTGAGTTTGAAAGGAAAGTTTGAATGATGTTTAGATTTGTAGTGTTTTGAAAAACAATCAAAATGGATTTATTTCATTTTGCAGTCAAACCCCTCAAATATATTGTGTTTTCTAGCTCAGAGCATCTCCTTTAAGACAGCATTTTGGCTACACAGATGTTGACTAACTTCTTCCTTATAGGCATGTCCTTTGATAAGTCAGACAGACGAGGAAAAACTCTTTTCCATCTGTCAGCTGTCTTCGGGGCTGTGTATCTCTGAACGTGCACATCTGTGTGAATGTGTGTGTGAAGTCCCCTTAAAATTTTCGAGAGTGACACAACCAGAATGAGTGGAGGGTGTGGTTTTGCAGTGGGTCTGGCCGGGTCCTGCTTTCTGGCAGGTCTAGGGTTCAAGCCCTTCCGGGGATGCCTTGTGACGGACTGGCATCCTACCCTGGGTGTGTCCTCTCACCCTCTGGCCTTGCGCCTTGCGTTGCCAGGTAGGCTCTGGCTCGCTGCGACCACGCTTGGGACAAGTGGTAGTTGACGTTGGTTTGTTGATAGAGTTTAATAGAAAAACTGAGAAATTTAAGAGCAAGCCTGCCATTCTTTTTCATTAAAAAGAAGGGCAGGCCTGCTCTTAATTTAAGTGATGTACATATTTGTTGAAGTGATGTTTCTGTTACCATTTCCATTAGGTTATATTTAAATTCACATATTAGCAGACACTTTTCTCAACATTGATTGGCAGCCGTAAGCTACTTACAATGATTTACCCATTTATAAATCCTTTCAATTATTACTGAAGTAAATCAGGGTGATCACCTTGATCAAGCACGCTATTGTAATTATCACAAAATAAGAAAAATAGTACAAAATGCCTTAGCTAATTTTATATGCAAAGGATTTTATCTTGAAGAAAAACACCTGGAAAGGATGTGTGCAGTTTTTCATCTTAAGAGGGCATTCACATGAGTATCTTATTGCTGATAAGACTGACATTTGTAGAGTGAGGCTTGTCATAACCTGTGAACTCCTGAAAACCTGGTTGACTAAGGGGTACTGTTCTGAAGTGGTTTGACTTGTATCTAGCTAACCGTGAACAATTTGTACTGAAATCTGATGACCGCACCCCTCCATCTCAACTACGGTTCAGTATGGTATGCCACAGGGCTTTGTGTTGGGTCCATTACTGTTCTTACTTTATACGTTGCCACTGGGTGACATTATTCGCAAACACAGTGTGAATTTCCATTCGTATACCAATGACACACAGCTATATGTATAATAAATTAAGTAACACATTACTAACTCTGTTCTTTCTTCTTGTTGAGCATTGCCTCGCTACATAAGACTTGAGGAGGCTGGTCAGTGGTCACAGACGAATCCCATGCTGACTGAGGATGATGACACCTACCGTGATGAGCAAAACGTTCCATGCTGGGCTGGGGATCCAAGATACCATTTAGCAAGAATATCATTATTAGTTGTTACACTGGCTTATAATTGTTACTTAAGCTACAATGCCTAGGATGGGTGGGCAACCACTGGCCCGTGGACCCCCAAAAGTTTTTTCTCCCTCAAACCTTCAGTTGGGAGTTTTTGTTCCTTTCCGCGGTGGCCAGTAGGCATACTTATAGCTCTATAAACGTACTTTATTATTATAGCCATTAGTTGACTCTATTCTTTGTTTGTATCTGTTTATCTTGCGTTATGCCTGTGTTAAAGCGCCTGTGCCACTGCGTGATAAGAGCGCTCTAGAAAAACAAATTGAATTGAGTTGAATATGTATCGTTTAAGCCTGATGATCCATCACATGTGGTGTCTTTAGCTAATTGTTTTACCAATATAAGCCCCGTGTTCCCTTAACCCCCTCTTTTTTCTCTCCCCGAGGGACTCCTCCGGCGTCCGGAGTGCACAGACTGGATTGCTGGCGGTGTGGAGACCAGGGACATCTCCAGCGGGATTGCCCCGTTATGGACGTTGGCGAAGCGGAGACCGTCAATAACGACACTGTAGCAGCCGCTCCTGGTCCAGCTCCTCGGTACCGAGTTCCAGTAGGATTCCGAGGGGGTATCTGCTGGGCTTTGTTGGACTCCGGGTGCTAGCAAACCATGGTCCATCAAAACCTGGTGCCGCTGGGGGCATGGCATAAGCAGGGTACGGTGAAGGTCTGCTGTGTTCACGGGGATGTACACCATTAGCCTCTCACGAGCATTGCATTCCGGGTGGGGGGTTGAACTCACAGTGTTTGGGCCGCTGTTGCACCACGACCGCCATTTCTGCTGATATTGGGGACCGACTGGAGGGGAATCATGAAGGCTTTCAAGTAGGCAGAAGTGCAGAGAACCAACACAGAGGGGGAGGCCCACTGCCTCCCAGCCACGCCGGGAACTGATGGTGCTGGAGCGTTGACCTCCCCCCGGCGGGCATTACACGACTAGCGGAGGTAAGTGACTTCCCCCTCGAACAGTCGTGGGATGACACGCTTCAGTACATACGCGAACAAGTAGCCAAAATTGATGGGGTACCAGTGCGCCCCGGGCAGCCACTTACATATCCATATTTCTGTGTGATTAACGATCATTATTACCGCGTGCACCGGGACCCTGACACTTTGGAGTACAGCCTCCATTTGTTAGTACCCTGCGGTCACTGGGAGATGTTGTTCCACGCGGCCCATTTCAACCTGATGGTGGGGCACTTCGGGCAGGATAAGACTGAAGCGGCTCCTAGGCTGGTTTTATTGGCCGCGTATTCGCCGAGATGTCTGTCGCTGGTGTGCCGCTTGTCCTAACTGTCAGCGGGTGAACCCACCCACCATACTGCGCGCCCCGTTGTGTCTGCTCCCTTTGGTGAACACTCCATTCAACCGGGTGGGGATGGACCTCATCAGCCCTTTAGAGCGGATCAAGCAGAGTTTTTGCTTTGTGGTTGATTATGCCATGCGATACCTAGAGGTGGTTCCCCTACGGAATATGTCGGCACGCACGGTGGCGGAAACACTTTTTAAGCTTTTCACCAGGGTAGGCATTCCAAAAGAAATTCTCACTGACCAGGGCACCACATTCATGTCTTGCACTCTCATGGATTTGTATAGGCTGTTGGGGGTTCATCCCGTTCTCACCGGTGTTTTTCACCCCCAAACTGATAGGCTGGTGGAGCGGTTTTACAGAACTTCGAAAAATATGATTGCAAAGTTTGTGGCTGAAGACCCCAGACATTGGGACCAGCTGCTAAACTGCCTGTTGTTTGCAGTGCGGAAGGTGCCCCAAGCCTCCACAGGCTTTTCCCCCTTCAAACTATTGTACAGCCGGCGTGCCTGGAGGGTCCTGGACATTGTAAGGGAGGCCTGGGAACAGAGGCCCAGCCCCAGCAAAAACGAACTGCAACATGTCCTTGATCTGAGAGAGCGATTAAATGCTCTCGGATGCCTGTCAAGGGTGCACCTCCAACAAGCCCAAGAGAAGCAAGCGAACACCTACAACAGGGGTGCGCAGTTACAACACTTCACCCCGGGCAAGAAAGTTCTCGTACTGCTTCCTACGTTGCAGTCCAAATTGCTCGTTAAGTGGCAAGGACCCTTCATGGTCACACGGTGCATAGGGGACGTTGACTACGAGGTCCTCCGATCTAACAGAAGGGGGGCACGTCAGATAGACCACCTCAATCTCCTTAAACGTTGGCGAGAAGAACTGCTTGTCATCCTAACCACCACGGACCCAGTAAGGGACGACTTGGGCCCGTAGTTGCCCTACCTGGGCAAAGACCCCGCCCCCGTCACACTAGGCCCCCGTCTCACCGAGACCTAACAGAGGGAAGCGGCCCTGGTGCAAGAGGAGTTTTCTGACATATTCTCCACTCTGCCTGGTCAGACGACGCTCATTCAGCACCATATTCAGCCTCTAGGGGGCGGGCCGGTGTGTAGTCGACCATATTATGTTCCTGTCTATAAGCAAAAAATGGTACCGGACGAACTTGAGAGAATGCTGCAACTGGGAATCATTTTGGAATCCCACAGTGACTGGAGCAGCCCGGTGGTATTGGTCCCTAAACTGGATGGCTCCACCCTCTTTTATGTAGATTATAGACGGGTGGATGAGTTGCTGGACCGGCTGGGATCTGCTCGTTTCTATTCAACACTGGGTCTCACTAAGGGCTACTGGCAGATTCCCTTGTCTCCAGAGTCCAAGGAGCGCTCTGCTTTCTCTACTCCTTTTGGTTTGCACCAAATTTTCACACTCCCTTTCGGTTTACATGGAGCCTCAGCCACCTTTTGGCAGCTCATAGACAAGGTCCTCGCGCCTCACGCCAGTTATGCTGTGGCCTACTTAGATGACATCATTGTGTACAGCCCTGACTGGCCGTGCACATGGCTCACTTGAGAACGGTCCTACAGGCCCTGATGGAGGTGGGCCTCATGGCAAACCTGGCAAAGTGTGCAGCTGAAAGGAGAGAGGTACGATATCTGGGGTTCCTCTTGGGGGACGGACAGATTTGGCCCCAGATCAACAAAACAGCTGCCATCGTGGCTTGTCCGGTCCCCAAGACGAAAAAACAGGTGAGATCTTTCTTGGGGGTCGCGAATTATTATCGTCCGTTTATCCCAGGGTTCTCCACCTTGACTGCACCCCTGACAGATCTCACCTGCTAAGGGGCCCCGGATCTGGTCCAGTGGACGGAGCAGTACTAGATTGCTTTCCAGAAAACCAAGAAAACGCTGTGCAGGGGTCCCATCCTCGCCTGTCCTGAATTTTCTCTCCCCTTTCTTTTACAGATGGATGCCTCCCCCTGGGGTTTGGGGGCAGTCCTCTCCCAGGAGGTAAAAGGGGAGTGGCGCCCTCTGCTGTACCTCAGCTGCAAGCTGACGGGCCCGGAACGCAAGTACAGCACCATTGAAAAGGAGTGCCTTGCAATCAAGTGGGCGGTCCTCTCCCTTTGTTTTTACCTCCTGGGCTGGGGATTTGCCCTGTCTACAGACCACGTCCCCCTGCAGTGGCTGCACACTATGAAAGACTCCAACCCCCGCTTCACTCGCTGGTATTTGGCCCTGCAGCCCTACTGCTTCTGGGTTGTCCACCAGCCCGGTCGGAATCAGGTGGTGCTCGACTTCCTCTTGCAGTGGGGAGGGACGGGGAGGGCGGGTTCCGCGGGGCCCTGCCGGGGGCCTGACAGTGATGGTGGAGGAGCGTAGCACGCCGAGACAGCCAGAGAAGGGGGCGGAGATGGGGACAGAGCGATCGCAACTGGGGTTCATTGCACTCCCTATTTCTTCTCCTGTGCCCAGCACTGAGAATAGAGATGGAGGAGGAGAGTGAATCCACGCAGACAAGCATGAGCACGAATTTGAACCCAAGCCCGGAGACGACGCAGTTTGGACTGACCCAAGGCTCCCAGCCCCCCTGACCGCACAAAGCATCCGACCTGTTCTCTGTCCCCCCTTTTCCATCCTTTTCCTTCTCCCTGAAATGAGACTAAATAAAACTCCTTCACAAACGGGCACTGCATCTGTTGTCTCCTGCCTCGTCTGTTGCAGGTGCTTTCCATTTAAATATTGCAGGTTGGCCATTCACATTTTCAGAATACATTCACTGTTTAGAATTTTGGTGTTGTCTTATTCTGCCTCAGACTGGTCACCATGTGTATACTAACATAAAGACTCTATTGTAATATTGTGATTTGATACCAGATTTCTTTATTTTTTTATTTTTTATAGAGCGCTCTTCTCACGCAGTGACACAGAGCGCTTTAACACAGGCATACAGCAAGAAAAATTGATACAAACAAAGACGACAGTCAACTAATGGCTACCATAATGAAGAACTTATTATAGAGCCATAAGTATACCTACTGGCCACCGGGGAAAGGAACAAAAACTTCCAACTGAAGGTTGAGGGAGAAAAAAACCTCTGGGGGTCCACAGTCCAGTGGTTGCCCACCCCTCCTGGGCATTCTAGAAAGTAACAATTTGTAAGCCAGTGTTTAACAAGTAATTATAATGTTGGTAAATGGCATCTTGGATCCCCAGCTCGGCATGGAACGTCTCGATCGTCATGGCAGATGGACATCATCCTCTGTCAGCATGGGATTCGTCTGTCACCACTGGCCAGCCTCCTCAAGTCTTATGTAGCGAGGTAGTGCTCAGCCTTACGCCCTGAGTTGCCGGGTTAGGCTCCGGTTCCCCACGACCCCGTTTGGGACAAGCGGTTCAGAAAATGTGTGTGTGTGTTAACTAAATTACTACATTATCCATGCAGTTATTAAAACTGAAAGTATGTCTACTGGTCACGAAGGAAAGGAACAAAAAACTCCCTACTGAAAGTGAAGGCAGAAAAAAAAGCCTCAGTGCCAGTGGCTGCCTGCTGACCGGTGACCTGTTCATGACTCTCAATTATCACTCGTATGTGAATACACTCTGTTGACACCACATGCAAAGTTAAAAATCGTGCCCTAAACCCATTACTACAAAAAGGATTTGGTATACTGTATATCCTAGTAGTATAGCGCCACCCTCCATTTCACCTAATTATGAGGGTGGTGCCCTGAGTTCTATTCCAACTGAATGTCCCAACTCAAGTATTTCAATAACAACAAATTTAATAAATTCTCCAAACCCCCATAAAACCCAAAGAAATATTCAAAGTTATTGTCCCATACATACATACACACAGCACTGACTAATCCCAAACTCCCATCACATGAAAACGAATGCAACAACCAAACGAAACTGTCGAAAACACAAACTTCTTCACACACACGCGTAGTACACTCAATTAACGAATAACCTCGGTGCTACACACTTCTTCGATGCACAACAGACTAGAAGTTTCTTACAGAACCTTCTTTTCTTGCGTGCACACAATGACAATGAATATCAATAATGCCTGGAATACTCCGGAGTATTTCTAACACACGTAAAACCCCCCTCGTTGCAGGCCTGGACGCAGCTTGTGTGCGTTGAGACAAAATTATGGGTCGCTTCACTCTCGCGAGCAAAAGGGGAAAACACCGCAGTTTACCTATCCCCATCCACTCACGTTCGGGGCGGGTGAAAACTCCAGCGATGCCCGAGGAACTTCGCGCGTTACCGATAGCACGAAGCGCTATCGGGTTCTCCTCACTCAGTCCTCCTCCATCACACCACCGTCGTAGCAGTTCGACGAGACGGGCTGAAAACTCGTTGCTTAGTTTACTGCAACTGGACGTCTCGTCGGACCACGAGGACATCACAGAAACTAAAACTCGCCTACACAATCCACACGAAATGATGCTTTCTCTTTGCTACTTTTCCAACAACCAAAAAAATATCACCTCCTCACCCTCTCTTCTAGAAAAGTCTGGAACTTTTCCCATTCGTTCCATCCCTCTGTTCTCTCGTTGGTTCGGCGCCAAACCGAACCCCCCACTCAATTCGCAATACGTGCAGAACTGGCATAACGTTTAGGTTGCACCTGTTCCATAAAGGTGTGATACAGCTTCAGCCAAACTATATCAATTTTAAGAAGCTTTATTTAAATCTTCAAAACTAAACACGCAACCTAGTAGCGCTACAGAGCTACACTAGTAAACTTTCATCTTGCACTTGCCCTACACAAAAATTAATAATAGATACAAAAATGTTTCTTAAAATACATTGTAATTACTTATAAAAAAGAAACTGCAAAAACAGTACTGTACACAGAATAAATATGCCACGCCCACACCCTGGAGCCAACACGGAACACCTAGGACGCAGTGCAGACTGGGGCATAAAAGGCTGCGTCTAACCAGCAGCTGATGTGGAACCCTGTTCAGCCTTGTTGTTTGCGACCTCCTAGCTCTTCTACTTCCTGTTCCCTAACGCATTTCTCGATCCTGGCCCTTGTTCCCATGATCCTGCACCTCTTTATGATCATCAACCTCTTTCCTGTGTACTAACCTTGCCTTTTGGATTTTCCCTGTAACGATGTTTGCACCTCGAAGACTAATTGCCTCTCCTTTGACCACCTCTCTTGGATTTCCCTGAATAAACCACGAATACCGCTTTGCACTTGGGTCCGCCGCCTCCTTCCGGAACCAGACATGACAGAAGGTTCCGCCTCGAATATGGATCCAGCGGCGCTAAACCGTCTACAGGTGGTGTTGGACTCTCGCGAAGCATGCATGGAAGAAATAGAACAGACGCACTAGAACCTCATCACCTCCTACAACAAAGTGGTAAGCATGCTGAACACCTCATGAGCACTCGTGCCGCCCAACGCGAAACGTGCAGTCGGTCCTGCAGCACCTGACTTGCCGAACACAAAGCCGTCTCTACCACGCATTTTCCACTTGTCTCCCCCGATCCGCTTTGATGGGACCCCGACTCACTGTGCAGGTTTCTTGTTTCAATGCGAGCTCATTTTTTCCAGTATGCCCCTTGTTTATAGCACCGAACAGAGCTGGCTCACCTACATACTCTCCCTGCTCACGGGCAGAGCGCTTGATTGGGCGACAGCAGTCTTGACAAATGACTCACCCAGCATATACGCTCAGTTCAAGAGCTGTTTCCTCACCATTTTCGGACTGGTTCACCCAGAAGAAAATCCGAGCGAAAAACTTACAAGGTAACCGATCCGTGGCAGAGTACGCCGTAGAATTCTGTACTCTCATGGAGCGCAGCAGTTGGGGCGAGAGCTTTATTAGCTGGTTTTCACAGTGGTCTAAACCCACGCATCCGTGAAGAAATGGCGTTCCGGGGAGAAAGATGGACCCTAGATTGCTTCATAGAAACCATCGTTGCCTTGGATCACCAGATCAGAATCCAAGAACCAGTCTCAGAACCTGCCCCAGAAAACTCCTGTCCCGCTCAGGAGGAAGCAGAGCCGATGGGGTTGGGGCATGGGCGCCTGTCCTCCGCAGAACGTCAGCAAAGACTACAAAAGCACCTGTGTCTCTACTGCGGTGACCCCAGTCACTTCTGTCTCCAGTGCCCTGTCCACCCTGAGGCCAAGGTGAGTGGAACCCTTTGTTGTAACCGCCTCGCTGTACCCGTTACGTTGTCATGGGGCTCAGGGCAGGTAAAGACTCAAGCTATGGTCGATTTGGGAGCAGCAGGGTGCTTCATAGACGTTGGTTTTGCTCGGGCGCATAGCATCCCCTTCAAATCTATTGAGAGGTGTCTGAAAGTGAAAGCCCTGGATGGCCAGCCCCTAGGGGGAGGTTTTGTGGACCACCAGACGGCACCAGTGACCATGAGCGTGGGGGTATGTCACCAAGAAAGGTTGCAATTTTAATTGATTACTTCTCCGGAGTTTCCCCTGATTCTAGGGTTCTCCTGGCTCTCCCACCTTGACCATATTTTTCAGTGGAGTACTGGGGAGTTGGTGGCTTGGGGACCCCAATGTGAGAGGACATGCTTGCAGTTACCTTGCCGAGCTATGTCCATAGAGGGCTCAGAATCCGCCCCGCAGGTGCCAGTTCCCCTCGAGTATCAAGATCTGGCCGAGGCTTTCAGCAAAAGACAAGCATCCGAGCTACCACCGCATCACCCATGGGACTGTGCAATCGACCTCCCGCCGGGTACCACGCCTCCTCGCAGTTGCATTTATCCCTTGTCCAGATCTGAGCAAATATACTTCTGCAAGGCTATCTCCCAAGCATTAGAAGCAGGAATCATACGTCCATCCACGTCCCCCACGTCTGCTGGGTTTTTTTTCATCGAAAAGAAAGATGGGGACTACACCCGTGTATTGACTATTGGGGACTGAATAGCATTACCGTAAGATACCCACATTCCCTACCTTTGATCATGAGCACCCTAGAGAACATCCAGCAGACGCAGTGGTTCACGAAGCTAGACCTAAGAAGTGCATATAATCTGGTCTGTATCCAGGAGGGTGACAAATGGAAGACTGCATTCGGTACCACCCTGGGTCATTACGAATACCTGGTCATGCCTTTTGGCCTTGCAAACGCACCCAGCGTCTTCCAGGCGTTTGTGAATCATGTGCTCGGGGACATGATCAACAATGGCGTCCTTGTATACCTTGATGATATCTTGATCTATTCTGATACGTTGGCCAGGCATGTGCTAACTTTCAGACGGGTGCTCGAGCAGCTGTTGTAGAACAGATTATATGTGATGTTGGAGAAGTGTGAGTTCCACAAGAAGCAAGTCTCCTTCTTAGGGTTCATTCTCACCCGAGACGGCATTGCAATGGATCCTGGAAAAGTTCAGACCATCCAGCAATGGCCTCGCCTGACCACTACGAAGGCTCTCCAGCGATTTTTGGGGTTCTCAAATTTTTACCTCCGGTTCATCAGGAACTTCAACACGATCGTCACCCCATTGACAACGCTTACTGCAAGTAAAACACCTTGTCTCCTGTGGAACCAAGAAGCCCAACGAGCCTGCGAGACCCTCAAGCATAAGTTTTCTACAGCCCCCATCCTGCATCAACCGGACCTGGAGTTGCCATTCGTGGTTGAGGTGGATGCCTCAGAGTGAGGGGTAGGGGCTGTTCTCTCACAGAGGCAAGGTAAGCCCGCAAAGTTGTATCCTTGTGCCTTTTTTTTTCCAGAAAACTGTCTGATGCCGAACGAAACTATGACAAAGGGAATAGAGAACTGCTAGCAATCAAGTTAGCCCTAGAAGAGTGGCGACGTTGGTTGGAAGGGGCTCAACACCCTTTTTTGTACTTACGGATCATAAGAATTTACAGTATTTGCAGACAGCACGGCGCCTCAACTCACGTCCGGCCAGGTGGGTGCTGTTCTTTTCTTGATTCAACTTTACTGTCACTTACCGATCAGGTCCTAGAAACATCAAAGCGGACGCCCTTTCACGACTCCATGATGAAACATAGGATGTTCCGAACCCAGACTACATCCTGCCCAGGTCCTGTTTCGTGGCACCGGTTCAGTGGAACTCCACCCAGGACCTCATCCAAGCGCAACAAGCAGACCCCGAACCACCAGGTAAACCTTTTGGAAAACAATACGTCCCTCCAGGTCTGAGAACCACGCTCTTACAATGGGCCCATGACCACCCAGCCACAGGACACCCGAGATTTGAGAAGACCCAGGCAAGAATATGTAGCGCCACCCTCCATTTCGCCTAATTATGAGGGTAGTGCCCTGGGTTCTATTCCAATATATAACCCAAACTCAGGTATTTCAACAACAGATTTAATAAATTCTCCAAACCCCCATAGAAATATTCAAAGTTATTAACCCCAAAATTGAAAATCCCATCAAAACGAATGCAAACATGAAACAACCAAACACAGAAAACACACGTACACTCAATATCTTACAAGCACGAATAACCTTGGTGCTACACACTTCTTCGTACTCCGGAGTATTTAACACACGTAAAAACCCCTCGTTGCAGGCCTGGACGCAGCTCGCGTGCGTTGAGACCCAAAATTATGGGTCGCTTCAGTCTTGCGAGCAAAAGAGAAAAAAAAAACCGCAGTTTACCTTATCCCTGTCCACTCGCTTTCGGGGCGGATGAAAACTCCAGCGATGCCCGAGGAACTTCGCGCGTTACTGGTAGCACGAAGCGCTATCGGGTTCTCCTCAGTCCTCCTCCGTCACACCGGCGTAGCAGTTCGACGAGACAGGCTGAGCCTGAAAACTTGTCCTTTTAACTGGATGTCTCGTCGGACCACGAGGACTCCACAGAAACTCAAACTCGCCAACACAATCCAAATGCAGAGAAGTGATATTTTCTCTCTGGTTACTCGGCCAGCAACCAGAAAAATATCGCCTCCTGACACTCTGGAGCGCTCTTTCGAACACCTCCGTCTCACACTCTCCTCCGCACCCTCTCCTCTCTCTCGACCCTTCTAGAAAAGTCTCAAAACTTTTCCCATTCGTTCCATCCCCCTGTTCTCTCATTGGTTCGGCACCAAACTGAACCCCCCAATCGACTCGCAGTGCGTGCAAAACTAGCACAACGTGTAGGTTGCACCTATCCCAACATATGGTGGTAGGGCTTCAACCAAACTAGGACTCCAATTAATGAAGCTTTATTTAAACCTTCAAAATTAAACATGCAACCTAGTAGCGCTACAGGGCTACAAATACAACAGCTTTACGGGTGGCCATCCCTCCCGGAGGATGTACAGGACTATGTCTGAGCTTATAAAGTCTGTGCTCAGTCCAAGGCTTCAAATCAGAGACCGGCAGGGCTCCTGGAACCCCTACCAGTGCCCAACCGTCCCTGGACGCATATAGCATTAGATTTCTTGGTGGACCTCTCTCCATCCGATAGTAAGACTACCACATTGACTGTAATAGATCGGTTTTCCAAGGGCTGTCGCTTGGTTCCCCTGCCCAAGCTCCCCTCCCCCTGGGAGACCGCAGAGCTGCTGTTTCATCATGTATTTCGGCTCTACGGCATACCCGAAAACATAGTGTCTGACCGGGGTCCTCAGTTCACGTTCCGTGTCTGGGGGGCTTTTTGAGCAGAACTCGGGGTCTCAGTGAGTATGACGTCGGAAAACCACCCTCAAGCCAATGGGCAGGTAAAACAGCTACAACAAGATATCAGTCAGTTTCTCAGAAGCTACTGCCTCAAACACCCGAATCACTGGGTTCGATATCTTCCGTGGGCAGAATATGCCCACAATACGCTGATCCATACCTCTACAGGTGTTTCTCCATTCCTGTCATCTTGGGGTACCAGCCGCCACTGTTCCCCTGGCAATCGGGATCCAGCAATGTGCCTGCAGTGGACTTCTGGTACCGGACCAGCAGCGAGGTATGGGCAGCTGTAAGACGCCGCCTCCTAAAATCTCAAACCCGGATCAAGCATCAAGCCGATTGACATTGGCGACCCCTCTCTCTCACACCAGGATAGAGGGCATGGTTATCAACCCGGGGTCTCCAAGGACCCTACATGTCGAAGAAAATCAGTCTGAAGTATATCGGACCCTTCAAGATTACCTGCAGAGTAACCCCGGTCTCATACTGCCTGCAACTTCCCCAACATCTATGGACACATCCAGCGTTCCACGTGTCCTTCCTCAAGCCCTTGGCCACCTCACTACACCAGCCAGCAACAGCGCCGCCGGCCCCGATGCACCTGCCTGATGGTGGCACACCGGCTTATGCCGTAAGGGCGCTCCTAGATTCCTGGCGCCGCAGAGGCGTCCTTCAGTATCTGGTAGATTGGGAAGGATACGGGCCGGAGGAACGTTGCTGGGTGGCGGCATGAGACATCTTGGATCCGAGCCTCATCGCCGACTTCCACAGGAATCATCCCGATCAGCCCGCGCCCTGGACTCGAGGCCATCCCCCTGGTCGCCCTTGAGTGTCAGGGGCTGCTCCTTGGGGTGGGGGTAGAATATACATGTAAATCTATCTATGACAAAATATACATGTAAATCTATCTCTGCAGGGAAATCCCCTCGCTGCATCTCCTCAAGTGGCATTGCTCCTATAGTCCAAAGATGTTTGGTGAACAGATGAGTCTAAATTGCAGATACTGTGTGAAGGCATGTGCATGAATGATTCACATTCTTGTACTCTTTGAATATGTAAATGATTGTAGGAAGTTTAGGGTAGTCTGTATAGTACGAAAAGTCACCTTGGACAAAGGTGACAGATAAAAAATACTAATTAATCATTGCATGTTGCTTTAGAGAAAAGATATGGAAAAAATATAAATATCTTGCTCTACTCAGCTTTTGAGAGGCTGGCAAAATCCAAATTCAGTCTTTGTAAATCGAAAGAAATGCCTTATAAGGCAAAGTACGGGTATTAAATGTAATTCCTTTTGCATTCAAATTCTCATAACTCAGATAGGTTTATCTTGGGGTATGACTGTACAACAAAATATATTAGTGAGATAAAAAAAAATCCAGAAAAATGACAGCTGTTGATCATTTTCAAACTGAGAGAGATGCAACTTTTCCTGTGAAGAGGCCTCATTGTGCACCTTTTTATAGACACCAAAAAGGGAGGGGGTTTTCAGCGAGGCAACAACATTTGTTCACATTACAAATGGCCTGTCAAGTCTGCTGATTTATGATGTCATCAAACATCGTATGCTTTTTTTAAGCCTTGGCAAAAGATAGGGAATGGAGATGTGGAAGTATTATCGTATTGACTGGAGGCGGCCCCCTGAAGTCTTATTGTAGGAAAACAATGTTCAACATGAAGAAATTGTTAGTAATTTATAACTTGAAGAAATGAGACGGTTTGATAGATTTTAATACAGAGGTGGGGAAAAAAAAAAAAACAGAAACGCAGCCAAGTGGAATTACATTTCTTAAGTGATATGAACAAGTGAACATGTAGGTCTTTAGTCTGTATCTGAAGACTGATACAGAGGAGGCATTTCTGACAGTAACTGGTAGACTATTCTACAGTTTAGGTGCTCTATAACTAAGGGCATGCCCTACTACTGAGGTTTTATTGATCAGAGGTACTTTAAGGTAACCTGCACCTAATGAACGGAGATATCGTCCTGGGACATAAGAATCAATGATCTCACAAAGGTAAGCCAGAATAATGCCATGTACTGCCTTATAGGTCAAAAGTGGGATTTTATAATCAACTCTAAAAGCAACCAGGAGCCAATGCAATGATTTAAATACAGGTGTTATATGGTCAAACTTCCTAGTTCTAGTGACAATTCTCGCAGCAGCATTTTGTACCAACTGTAGCCTAGATATAGTCTGTTATGGACAACTTGACAATAAAGAATTACAGTAATCCAGCCTGCTGGAAACAAAAACATGAACCCGTTTCTCAGAATCCTGTCTACAAAGGAATCGCCGTATTTTAGCTATGCTTCTTAACTGAAGGAAGCAAGACTTAGTCAAAGCATTTACGTGCGATACAAATGACAGCTTTCCATCCAGCAGGACACCCAAATCCTTGACACAATCCGTATGCTTGAAGGTAATACCATTTGTTGTAAAGATTGGCGTGATTATGTCAAAATTTTTGTCATCACCACCCACCACAAGTACCTCTGTTTTACTGGCATTTAGAGAGAAAAACATTTTACTCATCCATAATTTTATAGTGGTAAAACAATTAGCTAACGACACAACGTGTGATGGATCATCAGGCTTGAACGATACATAAAGCTGTGTGTCATCGGCATACGAATGGAAATTCACATTGTGTTTGTGAATAATGTCACCCAATGGTAACATATAGAGTGAGAACAGTAATGGCCCCAACACAGAGCTCTGTGGCACACCATATTGTGTAGTTGAGATGGAGGGAGTGCAGTCATCAGATTTCAGTACAAATTTTTCACGGTTAGCTAGATACGATTCAAACCACTTCAGTACGGTACGGGTCCAACCAGGTTTCCAAGTCTACTCAGTAGGATACTATGGTCTACAGTATCAAATGCAGCACTCAAGTCCAGTAACGTAAGAATAGAGATCTGACCAGCATCAGAAGAAATCAGAATATCATTAACAACACGTGTGAGCGCCGTTTCAGTGCTGTGACCAGTGCAGAAACCAGACTGAAATTTTTCAAATATATTTATGATAATTAAGATATTTTGCAGTTTGAGAAGCTATGATTTTTTTCTAGAAATTTGGATAAAAACGGTAGATTGGAGATCGGTCTGTAATTACATGGTTATTGAATCCAGATCCGATTTCTTTAGGCCTAATAACGGCAATTTTAAAAGCTTTTGGAGCACAGCCATTTAGTAACGACGTATTAACAATATTAACAATCGGTTCTGTAAGCACAGAAACTACGGCTTTCAGTAATTTAGTGGGGATTGAGTCTAAAGGACAGGTAGTACCTTTCATAGAAAGAATTAGCACGGTAGTTTCCTCTACAGTTATTACGTAGAAGCTACTGAGATAGTGCGGACAACTAATATTATCATAAGCACGTATGCTAGCTAAAACCGAGCTAGAGGGCGCTATGGATTTGCGGATATTCTCTAATTTATTATTGAAAAACAACAAAAATTCATCATTAGTAATGGCAGCAGAAATACATTGTTTATCTTTGTGTTTACCAGTTAAGTAAGCGATGGTACTAAACAGGAAGCAAGGAGTCTTGTGATTTTTATCAATTAACTTTGCGTAGTATGGGGGGATCTGGCATGAAAAGTGCTTTTTCTATATTTTTTACAAAATCGGACCAGGCTACATAATAAACGTTTAGCTTAGTTGAATGCAATTTACGCTCTAATTTATGACATTCTAACTTTATTGCACGAGTTGATTTGTTGAACCACTGTGAATGGAAATTCACACTGTGTTTGCGAATAATGTCACCCAATGGTAACATATTGAGTGATAACAGTAATGGACCCAACACAGAGCCCTGTAGCACACCATACTGAACTGTAGTAGACATGGAGGGGGTGCAGTCATCAGATTTCAATACAAATTGTTCATGATTAGCTAAATACAATTCAAACCACTTCAGAACGGTACCTCTTAGTCCAGCCAGGTTTCCAAGTGTACTCAGTAAGATACTATGATCTTAAATGGTATGAAATGCAGCACTCAAGTCCAGTAACATAAGAATAGAGATCTGACCAGCATCAGAAGAAATGAGAAAATATTTGTTAAATATTTTAACAATTTTTATTAAAAATATTTGTTTTAAACAGTTATTTAGTGTCTTTTGCATTAGCGTCAATGGGAAAGAGCATGCGCACACACACACACACACACACACACACACACACACACACACACACACACACACACACACACACACACTCACACACTGTCTGAATCCACTTGTCCTAAATGGGCTTGCGGCAAACCGAGGCCTAACCCAGCATCACAGGGTGCAAGACTGGAGGGGGAGGGGACACACCCAGGACGGGACGCCAGTCCATTGCAAGGTACCCTAAGCAGGACTCGACTCCGAGATCCACCAGAGAGCGGGACTCGCCCAAGAAAGCCATGACCCCTCTCGGGACAAGCGGTCGTTGACGATGGATGGTTACTAAGTTTTGTAGGAAGTTTATTAATTAAGAGCATTATTTTTGGAAGCATTTTTACTTTACAGCTTTTTGCTAAAACTTTTGCACAGTACTGCCTATGTGTGTACTTTTCTTTTGCTAACTGATCAATAGATAACATGCAGTTTCAGGCCTATGACATAGGTCTACATAAACCTCTTGTTACAAAATAGCAGCTTTTTTTTCTCACTTGTTCAACAGAAGAGTCCTTGAGAGACTTCTGGCAGTTAGACATCCCATCAGCCCCCCAGGCCATTCACTTGGCTACATTTTCACTGGAGCCAATGATTGAATTGATAATAATAATAATACAGCAACGGTACTAATAAAACAGAGTATATTAATTTCCGCTATTTCCACTCACCCTAGTAATGTAGACAGCAGTCCTGTGCAGACCAGTCTCTTTGAAGAACTGTGATGAACTTCATTTACACACAAAGAGAGGATATTGATGACGCATGCTGCCTCAAGGAGAAGTTCCTTTTGAAAAAGTAGTGCTAAATGACTGACTTAATTGAACTTAAAAGTAAAATGGGACAAAGGAACGTGCTTGCTATTCCTGTAAGGTAACGTAAATGTTTATATGTATCTCTAAAAAAATACAAGGAAGGTGATCAGGAATTGTCGATATTCTGATAAAGTTTTATGCAAGTACTCGTGTGATGAACATTGGTGCATATGTGACAGAAACAAATGAACTGCACTTAAGAATCACACATCTGCAACTATGTCTTTGTTTCTCCTAATGTAATGCACACATTGTATTTTCTATGAGATGTACGTCGCTTTGAAGAAAGCGCACACACACAGTTTGAAGATGCTTCTCTCAAGCAGGGTCACAGCCAGCCGGAGCCTAACCCGGCAACACAGGGCGCAAGGCTAGAGGGGACACACCAGGACAGGACACTAGTCTGTCACAAGGCATCCCAAGCAGGACTCAAACCCCAGACCCACCAGGGAGCAGACCTTGGCCAAACCCGCTCTACCACCATGTCCCCCATGCTTTGGAGAAAAGCAACTGCTAAATGAAGAAATGTAAATGTAAATGTAATGGCCCTGAGTGCAACAGCAGCCATCCACGCCTCTAGATGGAAAACATTCAACTGAACCTACATCACCACTGGCAAACAGCATCTGCAACAGAATGCTTTATTATTAGTCAGATTTTGTTAGTGGTGAAGATCATTTTTGAGTTTCAAAATGGAATTATTGAGAAAATCAAAATCCAGTAAATCGGTGGTTGTTAAACATGCATTCCCAACTACTCATCACGCAATTATTTCTCCGTGTATGGATGTGTGGGAGAGAGAGAGAGACTTTCACGCTGCGGCCAGTGAGCAGTTGTGTCATCGTTTCATGTTGCTCGGATGTAACGGGACGGTACAGCAGCCAAGGCAAGAGTGTGGGCGAAGAGAGCACAAGCCAGCTGCGAAGCCAAGCTCTTAGCAGAGAGAGAGCGTGTGTGCGCTGTTATTTCAACTGCAGCGGACTTAAGGAACAACGTTTGCAGAGGACTGCTAACTGGGTTATTTATTGGGTGAGTAATTTATATACACTATTAATATAATAATGACAATCAAGAATCATACCTAAAAGAGTGAACTTTATGTCGGGTTTGCTGGGGTTCAAGACGTGGTACGATTCCCGTGTTACAAGAAATACAGTATAAAAAAAAAAAAAAAAAACAACCTTAGACACTGTTCTCATGAAACACGCCGTTCGCAATACGAATGATTTTGAAAATAATACTATGAAGATTGCTGGGGTTCAAAAATGCTGCAAAATAGTGTGTATATTTGAAATGTTAAATTGCTGTGTAAAGCTGAAGTTTGTACGACTTTTTTCGTCTACACCTGCACGTGTTAGAAGAATGGCTGGAAATGGAAAAGATTGGGTTTACCGGCGTTTGGGCAGTTAGTTATTTCATCTGCGGTAACTTTAAATTACAGAACTCAAAGAATCTCTTAGTTTGTGATGGGTGCACTTGGAAAACACAGAAAATGTGACCATATGTCAATGTCGTGTCACGTTCGCACGGTATACAAGAGCCCAAGCGTGAACGAAGCGAAGCGATGTGGGTTTGCGTCTTCACCACGATGATGGACGCTTATACGATAGTTCATTTTTGTGGAAGCGGCAGAGTGACGGTCCGGTCGGTCTGACCCGAGTACAATGATTTACCGTAATCTACAGGGATTTACTGTCACGGGTCGGGTCACGTCGTCGTGCTGTCTTCGTTTCCAATTGTAAGGCCGTGGCGTTCCTACTACTAGTGGTCTGACACCCGTGGGGTGGCGTGGGAATGCAGAAGGGTACCTCTCCATCACGGTTCAGATCTTCGGTAAAGAATAGAAATGTTGATTTTTCTCTGATTTCATGGTCCGCCAATGAACGGTAAAGAGCCGAAACAATGGGTACTGCATTAATTAATCCATCACGAAATAAATGCATTTAATTAATGGATTGCAACGTTGTTTTTTCCATGTTTAGATTCTGAATTGCAATTGAGAAAAATTCATTACAACACGACATGTCCCTCAAAATTCAAGGAAGCCGCAATACTTCTTGTATGTATAATTCCTTGATTATTTACTACCAATAAATATTTCCCTCAATACTGGAAAGTTTTCGTGCCCCTGGTATAATTCCTGTTTCAACAACTTTTTTTTTTTGGAACATTTTCCAAAAATCTGTTTTCCTTTAGAACGCCGGCCCCTTCATTTCTGAATCCAGTGACTTTGAGCACGCTGTTATTTGCAAGGCTTGTTTTTTTTTTTTTTTTGTTTTTAAAAAAAAAGAATTTCATTTTATCTCTTATAACACAACAAAGTGATTGATACTTTGAGTTACAAAGTCAAAAGTCAAACATTATTATTATTATTATTATTATTATTGTTATTATTGTAGTATTGTCATCCTCAGTATAATAAAGCAAGTGCCCCAAACTTGGTTTTTGTAAATATATACAAATATATGTTTGGTTCTTGGGGGTGCGGTGGCGCAGTGGGTTGGACCGGGTCCTGCTCTCCAGTGGGTCTGGGGTTCGAGTCCTGCTTGGGGTGCCTTGCGACGGACTGGCGTCCCGTCCTGGGTGTGTCCCCTCCCCCTCCGGCCTTACACCCTGTGTTGCCGGGTAGGCTCCGGTTCCCCGCGGCCCCCTCTGGGGCAAGCGGTTCAGAAGATGTGTGTGTGTGTGTGTGTACGTACGTACCACCCAGAGGAAGAAACAACACAAGGTTGTTCCACTCAGATTCACAGAGGGATATTTCATATGTCTGGCAGCTGATAAACTTCCATCCATCAAATCTTCATGGTTACTGATGTTCAGTGTTTAACACACACACACATACTGACTTCAGCTTAAACACATTTTTGAAACTAACTGGGCTATTTACGTTAAATAAAATTAAATATAATTGTAGCCATTAGACAAAAACTGAAGATTTTTTTTAAAAAAAAAGGTTAATGGTCTTTCGGATTTCAAGCACAATAGTATATCAGAAAGTTACCTCATTGATGTAGGCTTAATGAAGAAATTTTGAGCATATCCACTTAAAGGTTAAATAGCACAAACCAAAAGCAATGCTTCAAAAGCCATAGACATAAAGGGTCACAGGATTGTCCATCCTTGAATCTGTTGTTCTGGATGGCAGTGATTCAAACATTTCTGAGCAATGCAAATAAAGACAATACGTACAAGGTCCTTTGTCAACATGTTCTGTGGTGCAATTATTAAACAGCAGAGGGAAATATTTAGTCTCAAACAGAAAGGTGACTCTGAAGGAGCAGAACAAATGCTCTTTATTTCATAAGCAGCACCCTTGCTTTCAGCAGCCACTGACTGTGGAATCCTCTCTGTGGTGCTGACACACACAGACACGCACACACTGTCTGAACCGCTTGTCCCATACGGGGTCGCAGAGAGCTGGAGCCTAACCCAGCAACACAGGGTGTAAGGCTGGAGGGGGAGGGGACACACCCAGGACACCAGTCCATCGCAAGGCACCCCAAGCAGGACTCGACCCCCAGACCCACCAGAGAGCAGGAGCCAGTCCAATCCACTGCACCACCGCGCTCTCTGTGATGCTATTTAAGCCCATATACAGCTCCGCATAATTAATTATATTTCATTTTGCTTCTCAGCAAAGCTAACAGTCCTGAAAGACCTACAAAGCCTGCCATTAAGTGAAGTTCAGAGAGGTTTAAAGTGTCCATACCATGTGCTTTATTGCGGATTTTATTTTTGTCGCACATAAATAAAGGTAGAACTTCTCTGCTTAGCTCTTTTGCATTATGTTGAGATAAGTTAGTTAACTGCCATCGACTGGGTTCGAGTCATGGTGACTTGATGAATTAAAGATCTAAAAAGATAAACTAAGTAAACAGTCCCTTCAAAAAGACTTTTGAGGGAGATTTGATAGTTGTTGTCTTCAGCAAAGTGAAGAGTTTATCACATATTTGTAATATTACAAAAATCGTTATATGAACAGATGCTTAATCTGAACAGGGTTCATCTGGATAATGTACTTAACAAATAATTACTGCTGGGGGCAGCAGGTGGCGTAATGGTTAGTGTTGTTGCCTCAAAGACCCAGTTTCAGATCCCACCTCCTGTGGTAGTATCCTTGAGCAAGGTACTTTGTAAAAATTACGCAGCTGTATGAATATGTAAACAGTAACTGTAAGTCATTATGGAAAAAAGTGCCAGCTGAAAGAATAAATGATTTATAAAGTAAATATTATCGGGGGGCATGCTGGCGCAGTGGGTTTGGCCGGGGCCCGCTGTGGGGCAAGTCTGGAGTTGGAGTTCTGCTTGGAGTGCCTTGTGACAGACTGGCGTCCCGTCTGGGGTGTGTCCCCTCCCCCTTCAGCCTTGTGCCCTGTTAGGCTTCAGTTCGCCAGGACGAGTGGTTATAGACATTTTGTGTGTGAGTATTATTGTAGAGAGTTGTGTTTGTTTCCTTGGCAGCTCAGTAGATAACATATGTGAGGAATTGTTTCTGCTTTTCCTGTTAGAGAACAAAGGGATCCATGCAAACGTATGTTCAGTGGCTGCATGGATGATCCAGGCTGCCATGTTCCACATGCAGAGTCAATTCTTGGCATTGTCTAAAAGGTGATTTCTGAGTCTGGGGGTCATGGGGGTAGTAGTAGAAGTGCATTGCAATCGTTATCCATCCTGCAGCCTTGTTCGCCGCTTCACAGTCACTGAGCTCACAGTTTCTTCCCTACCCCAGACAAAGTTTTCCACCTGTAGAAGAGATAATGCTTACCTAACCAACGATGCCCCCTGCTGGTTACGCCTAGGGTAGCACAAAGCAGCAATCTGGGCAGACTGGATTAAGCAAAAACATTCAGCATACACAAAGGAGTTCTTATCAAAGAATCTTCGTGATTATACGGTCCACTTGTTCTCCATCTTTTCTTTCGCTATTGGATGGAAAATGCAACTAAAATAACTGAGATGTTTATTTTGATGCCAAATATTTATTCTTATTGCTGCATTGCTCAGCAGGCACTGTTGTCAGTTCACAGCTCCTGACTTGTGGGGAATCGATAAATCTGAACTGCCCTGAGCAAAGCAGTGTGTTTGCATATACGTTCTGGTGGTGGACTGACATCTCATCTAAAATGAGTCTTACATCTTTTACTTTCTGTGGGGTCTCTGTCACTTTGCATAAGTATTGGAAAAGGAGGAATGGATGGATGGATGGATGGATGGATGGATAGGGTTAGATAAACAAAATTTTTGAAAGCTCTCACTGCATTTGTGCATCAGGATCATTGCATCAGAATTAATTTAATTAATATTTTCAGTTTAATTTTTTAAAAAAAATGTTATAACCACTAGAAAGAAAATAAGTAAGTAAATAAATTAATAAATAAATAAAACAGACTTTGTTAAAGCAACCCCCCAACTCTGCATATTTTAATAAGAACCAAGAGACTAAAAGTCTCATTCACTATCCTGTTACTTCCTCTCATCAGCACATATTTATACTCTTGTGTGGTAACACAAACAAGCCTTAGCATATGTTGTGATGTACACTTTTCCACCTTTTTTTTAACATAGGTTTTAGAAGATGCAGAATTCAGATCTCAGATATGTTCTTAAATTTATGAACATTCAGTTAAAGCATTGTGTGGAAAAAAAATTGTTGACTGATATGAAATAGAATTCTTAATAGGCTGACTTCATCAGATTAAATGCATCATGTAATTTTTTCGGAAGGGGGTGCGGTGGCGCAGTGGGTTGGACCGCAGTCCTGCTCTCCGGTGGGTCTGGGGTTCAAGTCCCGCTTGGGGTGCCTTGCGGCGGACTGGCGTCCCGTCCTGGGTGTGTCCCCTTCCCCCTCCGGCCTTACGCCCTGTGTTGCCGGGTAGGCTCCGGTTCCCCGTGACCCCGTAAGGGACAAGCGGTTCTGAAAATGTGTGTGTGTGTGTGTAATTTTTTCGAATTTTTGCAGCAATTTCATACAGCTATATCTCACATTTAGTATAGTC